>NC_142931.1:125395094-125397594 GCF_046866305.1 Octopus bimaculoides
CGAAGATCGCGGGTTCGAATCTTAGACAGGGCGATGTGTGCGTGTATGAGCGAAACACCTAAGCTCCACGTGGCTCCAGCAGAAGGTAATGCCAAACTTCTGCTGACTCTTTCGCTACGACTTTCTCTCACAATTTCCTCCTGCATCTAACAGCTCACCTGTGACGGACCGGCGTCCCGTCCAGGTGGGGAACTCATACGCCAATGAAGCCGGGAAATCAGCCCTTATGAGCCAGGCATGACTCGAGAAGGAGCACACACACACATACTAGAGTAGACTAGGAGTATACTGAAATGCAATGTAATTTACATCAGTATAATAAACGACATTACACTACCATGCTGTAATACATAGAATAGCTTTAATCATACACAATAATAAGCTAAAATATCATTCACTTCTCCACACTATGATAATAATAACAGAAGTTCGGGTGGGCGCTGAGCATTTGGCTTTGTCTTATATTCTGAGAGCAAATACTTTTATCATTCAAGACTGATAAGTTCTAATGAAGTTTATACTTTTGCTTAAATCAACTATACATTTCTTGCGCAAAATAATTACGGCTATGTCCATATGAACAAGAAAAGAAAAAAAATCATTGTTTTTGTGGGTAGGTTCTCTAGAGCAGTGCTTCTCAAACTTTCTGAAGTAGCGTACGGGCAGTTTTTTTTTTTTCCAATATGCCAGGGGCCGGTAATATTTCTTAGTAATATTAATTTATACTGGAAACAATATATATAATGAATATAAGAAAAGTTCGACAAATTCTTTTTAGCTTATATTTATTTCGTAAACAAATAATACAATATTACATAAGAATTTTATAAGCATTTTCTAATGTTTCTTTCTTTTCTGGAAACTGGCCGCGTACAGGCAGCTGATGGATCGCAGACCGGCACTGGTCCGGGAACCACCAATTTGAGTAGCACTGCTCTAGAAGTGTTAATCGGCTTCGCGTGTATACTTCAGGGCAGAGAACACTAGTTAAAAAAATAACTAAAACCTAAAGAGTTCTTTCCCCTTAATCCTCAGTAATTCAAGAAAGATAACTCTTTAATGCAAATGTCTTCTGTCGCTCTTATTTTTTAAATTCTTCTTTCTTATTGTTAAAACAATCGAAATTTTATTACTATTTCTGGTCGAAGCTTCTTCAGTTCACGTTCAAAATTATGTCACCTGAACACATTCTGCTTCACTTACTTTCAAAAACAAGTCTATCGGCGTTTGAAGATTGTCACAACGAGACACGTTTCGGTGATGTACGTAAATTACAAATCAGAGAGATGTGAGTCGACGGTGACTTGGCTAGGTGGTTTTATGCCAAACACTTTCGGGGTTTTACTGAGCCAAAGTCTACAACTTTATTTTCGGGGATGTGTTAACAGATGCAACTGCTTTTATGGAAAACGTAGTTTTAGTCTCTAAGGCGGGGAAAATGTTTTAAACGACAAAAAGAGTTTTATTTATATGCTATAAATAAAGGCATTAGAGTGCAGGTTTTGCAAGATCAAAGAGATTTAACATTTAGACATAAGAGACACTCCCAAGTGTGTTCAGATATTAAGAGAAACCTATAGAGAGAGAATGAGTGAAAAAGTTGATGAGAGCAGTTTACGGGTGATGAGGAGACGCTGTGTTTGGTTATTTATCGGACTGTCCCAAATATTGTAATAGATATCTGTAATGAGAAATAGATAGAAGATTTTTGGTGTACACTGGATGACGTTAATTGAACCAGTGACTTTGTTACAGTGATCAAAGACGTTTTAGAGGCTTAGAGTGTGCACATATGTTAGAGAGATAGGTACAGGGAAGAAAGAACATTTTGAAGGAATGTCGTTTTGTGTGTGAGAAAGTTTCGGGGAGTTGGAAGTAAAATAAGGGAGCCACAGTTTTAGTGGGTATATTTTTAATAACGCTATACATCCATCTTGGTTCAGAAAATGTTTGTAAGTGTACTCAGGAGTAACTGCATGACAGATCGTTAAATGAGACCAGGGAGTTCTCTTGGGAGGTTTGAAAATTTGATCCAGTCGGAAAGATTGAGACAAAAGGTAATAAAGAAACTCAGCGTTTTTGGAATGCCAGTATGTTGATGAAAGATTTCAGTATCCTTGAGTACTACCGCAAATAATTCAGAATAAAAATAGTTTGGTTGCTTCAACAAGAGGATCGGTAGAGCCATGAGAAACTGTAAATTGCAGCTGTTATCTATGATGACTTGAGATAGATGAATAAACAAAGGAGACCAAGCAATCAAACAATAGAAACAAAATCTCTCCTGTCATCACATTCCACCGGCTTCAGAATAGAAAGATAAATTGGATTATGTGGTCTTAAGATGGTCAGTGATGGAATATATTGGGATCTAATCTGCTTAATAAGTATTTAACTGGGCTAAAAGAAATAAATAATAAAAGACAATTTTTAGAGCTGTGGAGAAATGGACACCATCGATGTAAACGAAGAAATGGCAGAACAACTAGTGATGTGAAAA
>NC_142931.1:125402594-125407594 GCF_046866305.1 Octopus bimaculoides
TTTTTGTGTTATTTCTGCTGTTTTTAAATAAAGCAAATTACTCTACCTGTGGTATTTGAGTACTCTTTTTTCCACCTTGCTGCACATTTATGTGCTTACTCCGGTATATATATATATATATATATATATATATATATATATATATATATATATATATATATATATATATATATATATATACTCACACACTCACACAAACACAAACACACAGAGGCATTTTTTGTTACATCTATCCTTCCCCTTCTCTTACATTAACCCCGAAAAAATTAATCCCCTTCCCCTATCATCGTCACTCTCTCTCTGTGTCTCTATCTGTCTGTGTACCCCTCTCTCTCTCTCTCTCTGTCTTTGTCGCTCTCTCTCTCTCTGTGTCTTTGTCGCTCTCTCTCTCTCTTCTTTCTTCTCCTTGTTCAGCTCTCTCCCTTTCATGTCTAATTCTCATAGACCATAAGTTTATACTTCTCCGTCGAACCAACCATAAGACCGTAGTGGAGACCTATCAGTTGACATTTCTCTTGATGTCGGGAATAGAAGGCCTAGAGATGGAAAATATTTCAGATGTGTCCGAACTGATGGGTATGTCACACATATTCCATATCTTACGATATATTTCATAAACAGTTTTCAGCTTGGTCTACACGTATACACTCTGTTTTTGAATTTTCATCGTTAAGCATCAATACAGAATTATTTTCTTTTCTATTTGGTCTAAAGGGTGTTGCAGTCTATCGAGCGTAACTTTTCTCTGTTCTAGTCTGTTGATGTGTTTCTCCGCCTCTTTTAAACGTTCATGCTTATTCTATAAACAAACTGAAACAAACACGATGTACCTATGTAAAAGAAATACATTATTGGTGCGTTTCACTACTTCTGCTAGACCTGTTGTTATTATAACCGTTCTCACTGCATTATTGCTTCTTATTGGTGAAGGAAATGCACGATTTGCTGCATCTGCTTTTTTGAGCTTCTTTAATTGGCATTTCATTGTTCTTGAAACTGTTCATTTAGCTGTTAATGTCGTTATTATAGAATTAGATTTTGTGGTAATCAGCGGGACCAGAATTTCTCATCCACGAGTCGTTGTGCTTTTTTCGGTGGCTACGCCGTCTTCCTATCTACAAGTCGACCAGTATCGGGAATAAGAACAACTCTGGTGCTTCCGAAGGGTCTGGATCTCAGAATGCGAATCATCTTATTGGAACCAGAAAGTAATTTTGTGACCCTGGATATGAACAGTGGTAGCAAAGAATGTGTCTTGAGGCTGGTTGCTGTTTATGCTCCGACAGAGGCAGACCAACCGGATCTGTCCGCGATATGAAGAGCTCTGAAACTATTCTGCACGTTCGCGTCCAGTGCCCGAGTAATGCTTATAGATGGAGTTATGCCAAATACCTACTGTTGCATGTATGACGGAGCCGGCTATCAGCTGAGTTCATTGTAAATATCGTTCTGTGTCCTTTTATCTATTTGGTGTCCTTGGTGAAATAAGATGTGTAGTGGATCAGACTGAAAGGGCTGGAGACAGACATCTTCCAAGCCCACATCAATTTTTCGAGCTTTACTTGGAAAGGAAGGTGAACAGAGAAGTACTACCTTCCAACAAGTTTGCTGAAAGATCGATGGGTGTGACAAGAATGTCCGTTTGAAGGGCATGCCCTGAGCATGTCTATGAAGAAAAATATGGAGAGGGTTCTTGTCTCAGCGATAAGGAAGAGCGTAGTTTTGTCCGAACTCTTACCCATTTTAGCGAAATATTTCATGTTTAAAATTTGTGTACCTTTTTGTTATTTTACTGATTACACGCATTTTTTTTTTGTAACCTCACGTTGTGTTGTATTCCATCATAGTCTACAAGCTTCAATCTTTTTGTAAAGACTTAACAAAGAAAGTGCAGTAATGCAGTGAACTGGAAGAGCACATCATTTATGTTATCGTATATTTTGTATACTACGTATACTTTTATCCCATTTCACTGTCTTTTCCGATTACTTCCTCCCTATTTTTATGTAAATCCCCGCAAAAATTGTTGTCTCTCTTTCTGATAACCCCGCTTCATCCATGCCCTTGTGGCTAATAAAATAAATTACTATTATTATTATTATTATTATTATTATTATTATTATTATTATTATTATTATTATTATTGAAGGTGGTGAGCTGGCAGAATCGTTAGCAAGCTGGATGAAATGCTTAACGGTATTTCGCCCGTCGTTCTGAGTTAAAATTCCAACGGGGTTGACTTTGCCTTTCATCCTTTCGGAACCGATAAAATAAGTACTAGTTGAACACCGGGGTCGATGTAATCGACTCAACCCTATCTCCCCCAAGCTGCCCTTGTGGCAAAAATTTGAAATAATAATAATAATAATAATTACTATTATTATTATTATTATCGAAAGTGGCGAGCTGGCAGAATCGTTACCTCGCTGGGTAAAATGCTTAGCGTCTTCCGCCTGTCTTTACGTCCTGAGTTCAAATTCCGCCGTGATCGACTTTGTTTTTCATCCTTTCGGAGTTGATTAAATAAATACCAATTCCGCACTGGAATCGATATAATCGATTAGCCCCTCCTATTAAATTTCCGGTCTTGTGCCTTAACTAGAAAAATTATGTTTCAGTGCTTTTGTTACTCTTAGGGTTGTTGACCTTATTTGTTATTATTATTTTGTCAACATTTGAAATATTTAGTTACTATTATTGTTTTGTTGTTGTCGTAATGGAGGTGATAATGGTAGTGATGGTAGCGGTGTAGTTGTTGTTGCAGACGTGTTTTCCTTGGTGTTGTTTTGGTTGTAGTCACTATTGTTATTGACGACGGTGGCGAAACTCGTGACGGCGTTTTGTAATGGGAGTGGTACTGAGAGTTAAGCATAGGACGTAGAGCGATGTTTCTGTAAAACCAATGTTAGTGTGTTAATGATGTGATGTCGGGCGGAGCAGTAGAATGTATAGAAAAAGGTAAACATATACGTTGATTGTGTAAACACTTAGATAACAAGAGATGAATTGTGATAAGATAAAGAGATAAAGAATGATAAATAGATGTACAGATAGGTAGCTAGGTTGGTTGGGAGACAGATAGGGAGATAGGCATGCCGATTTGTAGGTATGTATGTAGGTAGATAGGTAGGTTGTAGGTAGATAAGGTGGTGGGTTCGTGGGAATGGAGAGATAATTGAAGAGAGGGAGTAATGCGTATACGTACTGGTGTATAAAGAGAAAATATCTATTTGGCGAGCTTCTTTCACTGTATGTATGTGTGTGAATGTATTTACGCATGTATTTATGTAAGTCTATATAGCTTTATCTATCTATCTATCTATCTATCTATCTATCTATCTATCTATCTATCTATCTATCCATCTATCTATCCATCTATCTATCTATCTATCTATATATCTATCTATCTATCTATCTATCTATCTATCTATCTATCTGGTAGTGCGTCTCGATAGCATTGCCAAGCCAGGGATCTCTGGAAATTATCCATTGGCCCCGGCCCGAACGTCGTCTTGAAAAGGCGGGTTAAGAATTTCTCGTCGACACCCAGGTTTGCCCCGAGAGTGTCGTCAGACCTCCCCTCCACTAGTCCTCTATAGAACGCATTGGTCGTTTGGAAGTTGCACAAGTTTGATCCCGGACGGCAGAGCTGTTGTAGAGCTTGGCGACACTCGCGGTGCCATTCGCCCAGTTTCGGTCTCTTCCTGATCCATGTTTGCAGTTCGGTGAGTGAGACGAGCTGCGGGAAGGCGTGCCTCACAAACGGCGCCCACACCTGTTCACCGTCGTCAATGAAGTTCCAGAGATGCCGCAGTCTCAGCGCATGTCTGCGCATCATTAACCACGGCATCCCCAGTCCTCCACGTAACGGTTGTTGACAGCAAATGGATCGCCTCACCATCGGAACGCCACCCTTCCACAGAAAGCGGAAAAGTATGCGTTCTAGTTTCGTGATGGTGGCATCGGGACAAGGCACGACGGTCAGGCGGTAATCGATGACTGATGCGATATACACATTAGCCACCTCCGCCCGGCCTTTTAGAGATAACTTTCTCTCAGCCCATGTTTGGCTGAGTTTGATCACTCTACTGGTGATCTCGTCCCAGTTCTTATCCATTTGGAGGTCCGGACTGAACCAGACCCCGAGCAGTTTAACCGGTCCGTCCGTCCAGCGTCCCACTACGGAGTCACTGTTGGATATATATATATATACATCTAAAGATGAATTGTTTCGATTGTTGGGTGAAAATTGGTCAGAAATTCCACAAGAGACAATCACAAAGCTCATCAGTTCAATGCCAAAAAGAGTTTCTGAATTAAAAACTGCAAAGGTACTGTCAACAAAATACTAAAGTATGTAGTCCTACCTATCGATTATTCATTTCCTGCATGTCTGTGTATGCTTTAGAATAAAGTATCAGGGGAGTGTAGAGCATAACATTATTATGGAAGCACAAGGGCACGGATATTATATAATCCACGTCGTGTATTTAAATGTTTTTCGAAATAAACATACGCCTTCTTTTAAGAGCTCCGACGAAGCTATCAGATGTTGCACGAGCACTCAGCTCGGAAAGCACTGGATCTTACAGCAAAAACAGCTTTAAGGTAACAGAGTTGATGACCTGATTCCTGTCTCCTTGTCATTGAATGATATATATATATATATATATATATATATATATATATATATATATATATATATATATATATATATATACATATATATATATATATATATATATATATATATATATATATATATATATATATATATATATATA
Source organism: Octopus bimaculoides (assembly GCF_046866305.1). NCBI lineage: Eukaryota > Metazoa > Mollusca > Cephalopoda > Octopoda > Octopodidae > Octopus > Octopus bimaculoides. Next base: position 125,407,379 of record NC_142931.1, read on the forward strand.
TATATATATATATATATATATATATATATATATATATATATATATATATATATATATATATATATATATATATATATATATATATATATATATATATATATATATATATATATATATATATATATATATATATATATATATATATATATATATATATATATATATATATATATATATATATATATATATATATATATATATATATATATATATATA
>NC_142931.1:125412594-125415094 GCF_046866305.1 Octopus bimaculoides
ATCTTTTTACCCTTATCTTTTTAAAATTGCATTTGAAGTTAATGAGGGTTCGGCTAAAGAGGAAAACATTTGTCCTTATCTCTTTCAAAACTTTTCACACCACAATTTCTTTTACCATAATCACTAAGTAGAGAAAGACTGTCTGTACTACCATCTTTTAGGGTGGCTCAACCTTCGTAGCAGAAGTGGCTGGAAGCTAGGTCTATCTTCTACATGATAATAATTGTTTCGGCATAAAACCACAATTAGTAATACATGGATTCCAGAATTCTACGTAACGCACACTTTTGCCAACGTCCGCGTATTCCGGATAGGTTCGGCTTTGGTGGTCCCAAGACAGCTATGCTTGTGTTGTAGAGTTTCTCTAGAAGAGGTAATGAAAGAGTATTGCACTGTCACACCAAGCACTTTTGTAAATGTTTCCGTAATCTTGACACGAAAATAATTCACAAATGACTATGAGATTCTCCTTGTAGTCTCGTAGAATCATTATCAGACCATCATTATCGTCATTCATGCCTTTCATTAATCCTCTATAGAAAGAGAAAAGGTGACGTCCATCCGACCGCATTGTCTAGAGAGAAGACAAAGGCGTCTTCAATTGCTATCTTGTATGTGTGTGTGCTTATATATGTGTGCATGCATGTGAGTGTGTATATGCGTGTTGGAATTGTTATTAAATTGCTTTTATTTGTTTCTTTATGTCAACATTTTGCTTTGCGTTTTGTTGTGACAATAAAATAGCTTTTCCATTTATTTTGTCGCAAGTGTTCGTTTGTTGAAAGTTTTGGTTTTTCTTTTTGTATACTGTTTTGGAGGCGTTCCATTTTTGTAGCAACAGACGCCATGTTTAGAGAATGTTTTGACAAGATATGTCTAAAAAAACAAACCGTATTTTTATCTAAATCTTGCATGGGTAAGCCTTCCGAACTCTTTGAAGTTTTCTGTCTACGCGTAAGTTAACAAAAAACACCATTCCATGCAGTCGTATGCTGTAGAATCCGCCACTTCAAGGAGGAACTCAAAAATACTCACGTAAGTCACTACTGAATAATAACAAGAGCAAAAAAGACAAAAAATAATAATAACCTTTTTATTTTCTACAGGATAAAGTTGATGAGAGGGACATTACAAAAACAACTTTTTGGCGTGTTACATAATAAGATATAAGTAAGAAAGCGAAAAGAAGCTGTGATGAGATAAAACTAAGCATAGTGTACAAAATATGAAAATACATGGTTGGTGCAGTCTTGATACAAGAAGACTCCAACTAGGATCAATCAAGGAACAACACTGATTCGGGATCAACCTGGCCAAGATGGACACAAATCCACGACCAACTGTTGTTATTCAATCTGTGAACGAAAGCTTGGAGCAGTTGAAGCCATTTGACAAATTTGATGGCGGAGAGTATTTCTCTCTCCACCCTCAATTTCCGCTCAGATTGGGAATTGAAGAAGTCGATGGGGGCCTTGACTGAGATGGAAAGTGTCTGTCCTCAATCCTTTCAAATACGTCCACCAAACAACCTCTTCTGCTATAGCTATAACACAGGAACACCGCATACCTTGCCTAGTTAAAGGATGAAATGATTCTCATGACACCCATGGCCGATAGCCAGATTCGTCCAACAAACGACAGCATCTATCCGACATGACTTCACAACTCAGCAATGGTGGTGTAGTTTCTTTCTTCCCCGCGCATCTTGTAGAATCCCACGTGGCGGCACTTCTGTACCTATAGTATTTGTCTCAAATACATAGTACCAAGCTACGGATTTCCGTAGTAATAATAATTTTTTCTTTATTACTTACAAGTACTCGAAAGAAAATTACAATGACACGGTAGACGGGAATCTTACCAAAACGTATGCGATGGGTTGGAGGTATGGTACCAAATAAAAGAAACAAGTGGAACACATTAAGCAATATAGAATTTGTCGACTTAAAAATTTATAAAACTCGTTCCTATCGCTCGTTCTAATTACCATCTCATTAGATACTCTTCTCTTTTTGTGGTCTTTTCCCCCTTTTCTCCTATTTTCATTGTTCCCAAAACTTTCTTCCCATGTTCACTTTCGATGTCCTCTTCGTCGTAAGATGATGAGGTGGCATTACCAAGCCAAGAGGTTGTCTGTTTCATGGTTGTCAATTTGGTTCTTTCACAAAGCTGTAACTGGTTGAGCAACAAACGGTGATGTTGAAATTGCAAAGTCCAAAACTTATTATCGTTCCTCTTCGCTCTGATGCTCTCTCCGCTCTCTCTCTCTCTCTCTCTCTCTCTCGCTTCTCCTTCTCTTCTTTCTCTCTCTCTCTCTCATTTTATCCTAGAAAGAAAGCGCTGAAAGAGTACTATACTACCTCATGTGCAGCAGCTTGTCTGTCTACCTACACCATTAGTGCCATACCTTTACCGCTTCACCTTTGACGGGAGATGGTTCAGATATAATTCTATGAACTTTGAGAGGTGTTAGACCTAGTACGTCCGATTTGACTACCTC
>NC_142931.1:125425094-125437594 GCF_046866305.1 Octopus bimaculoides
ATTTTTATTTCAGATATTTTGTTGTGTGTGCACTGTCTGTGTGATTTCACTTCTAGTCTATGCATTTAACACAAATAAATGTGGTTTCTCTAAGCTTTATTTTATGCCGTAAAAAGTGTACATCCTTCAGAAGCAAACCTCATGAGAATCTGTTATGTCCCTCTGGTATGTATCCTAAAAACCATATAAATACTTACTCCTGTGAAGTCCTATTTAGAGATATTAGAATTCTCAGGAACTTGATTTAATATACCCTAAAGGACTTTTCGTTCGTGTTTCGTGCCGTTCAAGTGGAGACGCAATGGCCCAGTGGTTAGGGCAGCGGACTCGCGGTTATAGGATCGTAGTTTCGATTCCCAGACCAGGCGTTGTGAGTGTTTATTGAGCGAAAATACCTAAAGCTCCACGAGGCTCCGGCAGGGGATGGTGGCGACCCCTGCTGTACTCTTCCACCACAACTTTCTCTCACTCTTACTTCCTGTTTCTGTTGTGCCAGTAATATTTTCGTGTATACCAGAAATTACATTTTCCAACGTTTCTTACTTCCTGTTTCTGTTGTGCCTGTAATTCAAAGGGTCAGCCTTGTCACACTCTGTGTCACGCTGAATATCCCCGAGAACTACGTTAAGGGTACACGTGTCTGTGGAGTGCTCAGCCACTTACGTGTTAATTTCACGAGCAGGCTGTTCCGTTGATCGGATCAACTGAAACCCTCGACTTCGTAAGCGACGGAGTGCCAACAACAACAACTATAGACGTAACGAATGCGGAAACACACACACACATACACACTCATACATTTGTATATATATATGTGTAGGTATGTGTGTGTGTTTAATTGTCTGAGGCCTATCGTATAGAAATTATTACCACACAATCTGACATACACGCACATTCATATACTAAGACAGACACAAAGAGACATACATTCACGTACACATCAAGCGTATCTCTGTCCCTCGGTCTCTGTCTCTCTCTCTCTCTGTCTCTCTTTAGGTGTGCATGTGAGTGTGTGTGTATATGTGCGTGTCAGGCGTCACAAAAATGTGTGCATATTCACGCACATACATCATCACATACACTCACACATATACTTCTCAGTTATCAGCCTAAAGTACGTAACGAACGCGCAAACACACACACACACACACACTCACAGACACATACACACTCATATAGAAAATATGACGTGGTGGTGGTGATCGTCGTCGTCGTCGTTGTGGTATAAAACGTCGTTTACGATAGTTGACTTATAGAAAAGTAAAATTTTTGTAATGGAAATATGTAAATGAAAATAAAATCAAAATGGTAGCCGAAAGATGACTGAATGTTTTGGTACCTCATACATCAAAATCGGCAGCTAAGTTTTCGAGTGCATTAAGAACATACGAACGCGCGCACACACAAGCAAACTCTGCTCTCTCTCTCCTTATCTCTCTCTCTCACTTCATATATATATATATATATATATATATATATATATATATATGACGGAATTCCTCATAGTTTCCGTCTACTAAATTCACTCATAAGGCATTGGTTGGCCTGGGCTATAGCAGAATACACGCGTCCAAGGTGCCATGCGGTGTGACTGAACTCGAAACCTCATGTTTTCAAAGTTAGGTTCTTAAGCAGACACCCATGCTGCGCTTATATACTTAGATGCTTTTCTTTCTCTTTCTTTTTTAAATATCTTTTAAAGCTATTTTCTTTGATAAGGGATTTGGGCGAGTAACTTTGTTATATTATGTTCTTTTTCGTTTTTGTCTGCAAATATGAATAGTTATGCTGATGTGCGTAAGAATTTTAAAATCTGAGCGTAACGTATACTGAAAGCTACTTCTATAAACATCTCTTATGTGAGTCTCAGAACTTAATTGGTATTAAATTTATCGACCTCATAAGGATGAAAGGCAATGTTGGCCCGCTAAGATTTGAACCAAGAACATAAAATCACGAGTTATTTTGTTAGACACTCAATTATTTCTAAAACTCACATCGCCTCATAAATAACAACAACAGCAACAATTACGATGATAATAATAACAATAATAATAATGATATTTTCTTTGGTACGTGAACATATATACATGCGAGCACAACACTGTTCACAGTAAAGTCAAGCAGCAACAAAAATAAGATCATAGGAAGATCGTTATCAACACCAGCAGCAGCTGGCTTCGGTAGTGTATGTTATAAAATTGCAAAAGCCAAAGAACAGCAACAACAACAGTAAGCATAGCAATATCAGCCAACCCAATAAAGATGGTATCGCTGTTCACTGACTACAGAGCAGCCAGATGACAAGATGACTTGAAAAGATATAAGGGAATTAAATCACTCAGATGGTGATCGAGGACATTCTAACAAATCTACTCTCGTCTGTGTATCTATGTCTGCATGTATGCGTGTATATCTATCTATCTATCTATATATCTATCTATCTATCTATCTATCTATCTATCTATCTATCTATCTATCTATCTATCTATCTGTGGCAAGAATGGTAAGAATGAAAGACGACACCATTTTAAGCATAGACTTGTAACAAAAAGAGACAAAAAGAGAGAAGGTACTTACTTTCATCTACCTTAAGCCTGAGGTGACCGTGGTTTTTTCCGTAGGCTTTTCTCTCCACGGATAAACCTAATCTATTCCCCGTTTTTTACATCGACTGTGATACACGATCCCTATTGATCGCCCCCGCCCTTTTTCTTTTTTTTCCCCCGCGATCCCTTTTGATCGAAATCCCCCCTTTTTTTCCGCGATCCCTTTTGATCAAAATTATCCCCCCCCCCAAAGAAAGGCTCTACATTGTATTTTGTCCATTTTCTGCGCCATCACGGCGGCGGAAGTGAGGGACGCGATGGCGGATGCTCAAGGGACAAATCTCTGGGTTTGGATGGTCTACCCTACGAGCTTTACAACTGTATGCCAGACTTGTTTGGAGACGTCTTGGTGGCGGTGTACTGCAACTGGCAGCAAAACGGGAGCATTCCCGGTTTTGTGAGTCGAGGAGCCGTAACGCTGCTGAAGAAAGATCCAAACAAGGGGGACGTCATAGATAACTTTAGGCCTATCACTCTGCTCAATGCAGACCTGAAAATTTTGGCCAAGGTGTTAGCCAAGCGGTTGGCGCTTGTCATCCAGAAACTGATCGGCAAGGCGCAAACGTGCGCCGTGCCGGGCAGGAGCATCCATGACAACCTCCATCTAATGCGCTACATCATAGAGCGGGTAGTTAAGGAACCTGGCATGGATGGGGCCCTGATCAATTTAGATCAATCGAAAGCTTTCGATGGGGTAGACCATCAATACTTGGAGGCTGTCCTCATGGCGGCCGGCTTCGGTCCCATTTTCCGCGGTTGGATGGCTGCCTTGTACAGAGGCATCCGTTCGGTAGTTCGCGTCAATGGGCACCTATCAAGACCCTTCGACATTGCACGTTCGGTCCGTCAGGGATGCCCCCTCTCGTCGCTCCTGTACGTATTGACTCTCGAGCCACTACTGCGGAAGCTGGCGACGCTGAGGGGCATCCCGCGAGAGTTGGGATGCGGGACGAGCGTGTCGGCATACGCGGACGACGTCACCATCATAGTGTCTAGCCAAAAGCACATCGAGCTTGTCGGCGAGACACTGAAAGACTACGAAGCGGTAACGGGAGCGAAAATCAACCGGGATAAGTCAGTGGGCTTGCGTCTCGGCACCTGGAGAAGCAAGCCCATGCCGTCAAGCAGCGCCTCCATCGTGGGACGTTGGAATGACGGTCCGGTTGAGTTGCTCGGGGTCTGGTTTGGTCCGGACCTCCAAACGGAGAAGAACTGGGACCAGATAACGAGAAGGGTGGCCACTCTAGCCCGGCAATGGGCCGAGAGGAAGCTGTCCCTAAAATGTCGGGCGGAGGTGGGGAACACTTACATCGCGTCCGTCATCTACTACCGCCTGACCATCGTTCCTTGTCCCGACCCTACCATCACCAAGCTGGAACGCATCCTCTTCCGCTTCTTGTGGAAAGGAAACGTTCCGATGGTTAGGCGATCCGTTTGCTGCCAACACCCGTTAAAAGAGGACTGAGCATGCCGTGGTTGATGATGCGCAGACACGCGCTGAGACTGCGACATCTCCGGCTCTACGTAGACAACGGGGAACAGGTGTGGTCGCCGTTTGTGCGGCGCGCTTTCCCGCAGCTCGTCTCCATGACCGAACTGCAGTCGTGGATCAAGAAGAGGCCGAGGAAGGGCGAATGGCACCGTGAGTGTCGCGTTGCTCTCCGGCAACTCCAACACCTCGGGTCAACCTTGAGCGACTGCATCACAACTAACGCATTCTATAGTGGATTAATGGAGGGAAGGTACGACGACGATCTCGGGGCGAACCTGGGCGTCGACGAGGAATACCTGACCCGCCTGTTTAAGACGACCTTCGGGCTGGGACCTATGGACAACTTCCAGAGATCCCTGGCCTGGCAGTGCTATCGAGAAGCACTACCCGTTCGGGATAAGCTCTACAGGCATGGCTCGAGAAACACGGGGCCGACCTCTCCGAGATGCTTGCGGAGCGACGAAACCGTTCTGCACGCACTCGTACAGTGTCCCATCATTTCCGAGCTGTGGGCTTACGTCGAACAACTGCTATCACGGGTGGGACGAGTCGGTCTATCAGCCGAGTCTATCGTGAATATTGTCGCGCCTCCTTCTTTTAAACGGGAAGGAAGATCTGTTTTCATCGTACTTGTGGCTATGGCGAAAGAATGTGTATGGTGGACGCGTCTGAAAGGTCTAGAGACAAAGACTTTCCTCTCTGGGCAATCTCTCATCAACTTCTTCAAGTATCACCTGAAGAGAAAGGTGAGAATAGAAAGGGATGTCTTGTCTAGTGAATGCTTCAAAAAAAGATGGGTGAATGTAGCAAGGATGGCACGTGTGAATGACGGAGTCACCTTGAGCATAACACTATAAAGGAGTAAAAAAAAATCCAGACAAAAAACAAAAAGGCAAAAGAGAGTCACTTACTGTTATAGTTTCTGCAATGACAATATTGACCAAGGTTACCGTGGTCTTTTCCGTAGGCTTTTCTTTCCATGGCTAAACCTAAACTGTCCTCCCCTCTTTTTACACGAGAACATTACTGTGATACACGATCCCTATTGGTCGCTTTTTTTTTCTCTCGATCCCTTTTGATCGAACTCCCCACTTTTTTCCTTCCTACGATCCCTTTTGATCGACATCCCGCCTACTTTTTTTCCTTCCCCCTCCCCAAAAGAAAAGCTCTACATTGTATTCGTCCCATCTTTGTTGAGCCCTGTGTGGCTAATAAAAGAAATGTATCTATCTACCTACCTACCTACCTATCTATCTATCTATCTATCTATCGATCTATCTATCTACCTACCAGTCTGGTGGAAGGCAGACGACCACGCTGTTACATATGTGGCAGTGAAGCTCACTTCTAAAAGGACTGCAATTCTGCCGCGAAACAACAGCAACAACAACAACAACAGCCACGGGAAAACCAAAAACCCAAAACACCAGCATTATTACCCACACCACCGTATGCACAACTGATCAAGCAGCTATATGCGAAAACGAAAGAACGGCAACAACGAACAAACCAACCCAACCAAACAACACCACCACCTGAGTCAAAAACAGAAACAACACCACCACCAACAACTAAAGACAGACCAACACCAACACCAAGAACAACAACCAAGAAGACAACCACTGAGAACGAAGAAAAGACCAATACTACTCCCAATTCCCCAACAACACACACACCACACACACCACACACCACAACACCATCGACAAACACACAAATAGAACCAAATGCTTTGCCTTTACCCCCTTCTGATTCGTCAGACATTTCGTCTAACGATGAAAGTTCTACAGAATGGCAAATAGCCACAGGAAGTAAAAGAAAAAGATCAAAAACAACCCCAAAATTAAATGCATGCAAAGCAGGGAAATATGTAACCGCTGAAAGCCCCTTGCACAAACAAACCAGCACCAACATCACAAAAACACACACAATGCTATCAGCGATAGACACAACAAACACAAAATTAATGGACTACATCATATCGCAAACAAACATTTCTGAAGATAATTATAAGCTCAACAATCATCCACACACTACACCACCGAAACACATCAAAATAGTTCACATCACACAAACGCAGCACCACACACTCAAAACCCTCTTTCCAAATGCGGTTGGGGGGTTCCAAAAATATTTATCAAAGAAACTCTTCAAAAACCTCATCCAAGATACTTCAAAAGAAGAGGAAGCTAAAACTTTCGAAACGAGTAAGTAACCTTCTCTCTTGTCTCTTTTACTGTCGTGTATGAAACACAAATTTCGACTTCAACTATGCTTAAATTAGGTTGTGTAAATGTACGTGGCTTGGCGTCAGCTTGGAAGCAAGGTTACCTTCTAAATGACATCAAGTCACAGAACATAGAAATCATGGCTATCAGTGAAACCAGACTCAGTAACCCGCGGGCCCTCAAGTCCATGTTTGGTGGACATTTCGACATTTATTTTTCTCCCTGTCTACCAAACATGGGTGGTGGTGGTACCGCGGTGCTTTTTCGGAAGAGTCTGAACCTAAAAGTAAGGCCAATATTCCTAGACCCGGAGGGTAGGCTGGTTGTCTTGGACGTCGATGGCACAAACGGGTGTGCTTTCCGTCTGGTGGCAGTGTATGCACCGTCCTTAACGGGTCGGGCGGATTTCCTTAGACGTCTAGAGGTTTTCCTGGGAACGTCACGACCTTTACTGTTAGTAGGGGACTGGAACGCTACCTTGGACACGCATATAGACTATGTGGGAGTGGATAGGAGTAGAAGGGGATGTAAGTGCCTCAAAGACCTGCTCAGACGTTTCCATTTGTCTGACAGGTTCCGACTCGACCATCCGAACGTGCCAACGTGGACTTGGACAAACCGCGTCGGATCGTCGAGATCGTATCTAGATAGAGTTCTATGTAGGACAGCGGATAGAGATAGTGTAGGATGTCCACAATTTAAAATAGTCAGCTACACAGATCACAAGTTTGTGACGTGTACGCTCGACTTAGATAAGACACATAGGCAGGGTCCCGGTTACTGGAAACTGAACGCTTCGCTCTTAGCGCGGCAGGTTTACAGGAACCGGATTAGCGAATTAATTAAGAGGGCGTTAACAGGAGCCATCGTTAACAACCGCTGGTGGTTTGCCCTGAAAATGGCAATCAAATCGGAATCTATTAGGTTTAGTAAAGAACTAGCGATAGATCGAAATAGAGTAGAGGGAGACTTAGTTAAGAAACTAGAAGAGGCACTTACAACTGGCAGCGCAACCAACGTTTTGGCTACGAGGATGGCCCTCGACCAACACCTCAACGCCAAACACGAAGGTTGCGTCGTCAGAGCTAAAATGCGTGCCTTAAGGAACGAAGGGATCGAAGCTGCGCGAGAAGCCCGGGTGGCGGAAGCGCAACGCGGTAACAGAGCCACCATTCGGTCTCTAATCGATGAACAGGGATGTAGTCTGCTCGAGCCCGAAAGGATGTGTGGGGCCTTTCAACAGCACTTTGCTCGACTGTTCGGTGCGAGTGGTGAGTCGGAACGCAGGATGGACTTCACTGCCTACCTGACCGGCCTGCCGCGGCTCTCGGCGGGAGAGGCAGAGTGTTGTGAGGGTCCCATCACAGCTGCTGAAGTAAGGGATGCTATGGCGGGCTGCGCGAGGGATAAGTCACCTGGATTGGATGGTCTACCCTACGAGCTGTATTGTCAAATGCCAGACTTGTTTGGCGACCTCTTGGCATCAGTCTATTGCAACTGGCAACAAAACGGGAGAATTCCCGGTTTCGTGAGCCGAGGTGCAGTGACATTGCTGAAGAAAGACCCAAACAAGGGGAATTTTATAGATAATTTCAGGCCCATCACTCTGCTCAACGCAGATTTGAAAATTTTGGCCAAAGTAATAGCCGAGAGGTTGGCGCTTGTCATCGATAAACTGGTCGACAGGGCGCAAACATGCGCCGTGCCGGGCAGAAGTATCCATGACAACCTCCACCTCATGCGCTACATCATGGACAGGGTAGTTAAGGATCCTGGCATGGGTGGGGCGCTGATCAATTTAGATCAATCTAAAGCCTTCGATAGGGTCGACCATCGATACCTAGCGGCCGTCCTCAGGGCAGCTGGCTTTGGTCCCGTCTTCCGCGGTTGGATCGCTGCCTTGTATAGCGGCATCCGATCGGTAATACGGGTAAACGGTCACCTGTCAAAACCGTTCGACATCACGCGTTCGGTCCGTCAGGGATGTCCCTTGTCGGCGCTTCTGTATGTATTGACGATCGAACCACTACTGCGGAAGCTGGCGACACTGAGGGGTATCCCACGAGAGCTGGGTTGCGGGACGAGCGTGTCTGCATATGCGGACGATGTCACCGTCATAGTGTCGAGCGAAAAGCACGTCGAGATGCTAGGCGAGACACTTAAACAATACGAAACGGTGACAGGAGCAAAAATTAACCCGGAAAAGTCAGTGGGTTTGTTACTCGGCACCTGGAGAAGCAAGCCCATACCGTCCAACAGTGACTCCGTAGTGGGACGCTGGACGGACGGACCGGTTAAACTGCTCGGGGTCTGGTTCAGTCCGGACCTCCAAATGGATAAGAACTGGGACGAGATCACCAGTAGAGTGATCAAACTCAGCCAAACATGGGCTGAGAGAAAGTCATCTCTAAAAGGCCGGGCGGAGGTGGCTAATGTGTATATCGCATCAGTCATCGATTACCGCCTGACCGTCGTGCCTTGTCCCGATGCCACCATCACGAAACTAGAACGCATACTTTTCCGCTTTCTGTGGAAGGGTGGCGTTCCGATGGTGAGGCGATCCATTTGCTGTCAACAACCGTTACGTGGAGGACTGGGGATGCCGTGGTTAATGATGCACAGACATGCGCTGAGACTGCGGCATCTCTGGAACTTCATTGACGACGGTGAACAGGTGTGGGCGCCGTTTGTGAGGCACGCCTTCCCGCAGCTCGTCTCACTCTCCGAACTGCAAACATGGATCAGGAAGAGACCGAAACTGGGCGAATGGCACCGCGAGTGTCGCCAAGCTCTACAACAGCTCTGCCGTCCGGGATCAAACTTGTGCAACTTCCAAACGACCAATGCGTTCTATAGAGGACTAGTGGAGGGGAGGTCTGACGACACTCTCGGGGCAAACCTGGGTGTCGACGAGAAATTCTTAACCCGCCTTTTCAAGACGACGTTCGGGCCGGGGCCTATGGATAATTTCCAGAGATCCCTGGCTTGGCAATGCTATCGAGACGCACTACCAGTTCGAGAGAAGATCTACAGACACGGTTCGAAAACCACCGGACCGACCTGCCCGAGATGCGGTCAGAGCGACGAAACCGTTCTGCACGCACTCGTGCAGTGTCCAGATATTTCAGAGCTGTGGACCTTCGTCGAACGGCTGTTGTCGCGTGTGGGACGAGCCCACTTATCAGCCGAGTCTATTGTGAATATTGTTCCGCCACCTTCCTTTAAACGGGAAGGAAAAACGGTTTTTGTAACACTGATAGCTATGGCAAAAGAATGCGTGTGGTGGACGCGTTTGAAAGGTCTACAAACAAACACTTTCCTCTCTGGTCAATCCCTCGTCAACTTTTTCAAGTACCACTTGAAAAGGAGGATGTGGATAGAGAGGAAGGTGTTGTCGAATGAAAGTTTCAATAAAAAATGGGTAAATGTGGCAAGAATGGTAAGAATGAAAGACGACACCATTTTAAGCATAGACTTGTAACAAAAAGAGACAAAAAGAGAGAAGGTACTTACTTTCATGTACCTTTAAAAAAAAAAGCCTGAGGTGACCGTGGTCTTTTCCGTAGGCTTTTCTCTCCACGGATAAACCTAATCTGTTCCCCGTTTTTTTACATCGACTGTGATACACGATCCCTATTGATCGCCCCCCCCCACGTTTTTTTTTTTTTTTTTCTTCCCGCGATCCCTTTTGATCCAAATCATCCCCCCCCCAAAAGCTCTACTTTGTAATTTGTCCATTTTCTGTATTTAGCCCTGTGTGGCTATAATAAAAAGATATCTACCTACCAGTCTGTTTGTTGGTGTTTGTCTCTCCCTTTCTCTCGTCCTTCCTTTCTTTCTCTTTCTTTCTCTCTCTCTCTCTCTCTATCTCTCTCTCTCTTTCCTTCTTTATACACGCACACACGTAAATATGTATGTATTTAGAGATAATAAAATACACCGTGAATTTTTATGAGTTTTGTCAGGAACATATCGGTATATATACTCATACGTAGAAAGAAGCTATAAAACCAGACATAAGGCCCAACAATTACTCATATATACTCTTACACAGAGACACGCACAGTTACTCTCTACTACTAATACACGCGGAATTCAACCGTACACTAGCAATTAATCATCTTTAAAATATATCTTTGCATAACCACAGGCGTAGAATCAAACAATTCTAGGCTGTATATTATACATGTGCACAACACATGTTGTTACGATCGGCTCATCCTGACATTGTGTACAAACGTCCATGATCTAACATATATCGGATTGCGTTGCATGTATATATGTATTTATGTCAATATAAAGATCTATCTATCTATCTATCTATCTATCTATCTATCTATCTATCTATCTATCTATCTATCTATCTATCTATCTATCTATCTATGTACCTGTCGGTCTCTCTCTCCCCCTATCTCTCTATGTATAAAAGTGAAGTGGATCTTGGCATGGATCGTCTGTTGTTCCAATCTGCAAAGCCTTCTTCTTTCACATGCACGTAATGTTTTATGCATAAATTCGCTCATGTACTTTTATGCCAAATATATGCATATATATATATATATATATATATATATATATATATATATATATTCATATATATACATACGTATCCACACATACACTGACGCTCAAGCTTAGGTGTGTGCGTTCATGCATGTATGTCTGTTTGCACGTGAGTGAGTGTGTGTGCGCGCGTGCGTATGTGTGTGTGTATGTGTGTGTGTGTGTGTGTGTTTTATCTAAATTTCGCATCTGCTGCCATCAATATTTTGTATCAACTCCATATGTTCACAGTATGTGCCTGTATCATGCACACACTCGCACTGATGCATACATGAACATACGGACTCACAGACACACAAACATGAACAGACACGCACACGCAGGCACACAGAAATACACACACAAGCGCACACACACACACACACACACACACACGCACACACACACGCACACAAGAGAACATAACTGACACAGACGCATATGGACATGTGGATATACAATTTAAAGATGTATTACGTATGTTTAACACTTTTACCGTGTATCTACATATATACGTACATGTGCGTGTATCTTTGTGTGTGTATGTGCGTGCCTTGTATGTAATATATATATATATATATGTGTGTGTGTGTGTGTGTGTGTATGTATGGATATGTGGTTTTACAGACTTACCAATGTAAAATATACTCACGTAAACAGATCTTTAAAATATAATTGCGTACAGGTGTGATCAATTTAGGGGTCTCTGCCAGTGTCTTAAGTGAGTAGAAGATCACCCACACAGTCACCCTTGTAATACCCTTTGCCTTGAACCGGAAATTATTCATGAAGCAATAAAAACAATTTAGACACACTGGAGTAACAATACTGATTCAGTGAGCAACACTCCACCACTACTTTTGTCTCTCCCTCTTCGTCTTGTTTGTGAAGATGTTACTTGCTGTAAATCTCATCAATTGTTGGTCTGTTTTAAGAAGTATTTCTCTGCCATGTTTTCTGTTCATTAAATGAAAATATACGGCATATAGATATCACGATGGATAGGTAATTAGAGAGATATGGAGCAGATGGATGGCTGAAAGGATGGAATAACGGATATCTGGATAGATAGATAGATAGATAGATAGATAGATAGATAGATAGATAGATAAGCGAATATCTAGATTTCATAGTAAAAGTGCTTAGCTTGTTTGTAGACAAGCTAAGGTAATTAAATAGTTAGATAGCGATATAATTAGAGATAGACGTTTAAATTGCTATGTTGATAGACTTCCAAATATAAAGATCGTGAGATAAACGGATATATGATGATGCTTACACTATAACATAATGAATAGATAATCTGTTGATTATAAAGCTAGAACCTCATTTGTCAAAACAGACGGAGGACCTATTCCCGCACAATTTTTACAAACATACAAATATGAACTTAAAATCTCACACACATACATACACACACTCACACACAAACACACAGAGACACACACAGGCACACACAGACACACACACGGATGTGTATTTATAAATGAGGTCCCACTATTATAGTCATCAGATTACCAATTCATTATGTAATGCATGTATATACTTGAATGACAAGGGGTAGGATTTTCATAGTGAACATCAATAGCTTACGGCTGTTTCTACTATGTGAAGCATTACAATTACAGC
>NC_142931.1:125442594-125457594 GCF_046866305.1 Octopus bimaculoides
TAGGCTTGAACGGGGGCGACATTCAGAGTATCAATTCTGGATTTTTTTCTATTTAAAATATGTTTTGTTTTGGTAAGGATAAACTTACTTCTCGTAATTGCAGATGCCGCAACAACTTGCTGAAGCAGAATAACTTTTGAGGAAGTTCAATGTGGACCAGCGAATATTTAAGTTGTTAATAGTCGTTATTTCAAATATCATAAACAGAAAAACTTAAGAGGAAAAGTACTGATTCATGAAACTATCCATTTACATTCTAGTATATCAATTAAGGATGGTGTGTCATTGATAATTAAGACAGTGGGTCAAAAACCTTAAGAATTTAGCCTTCCATAAATAATGATGATAAACCCATTGTTCTTGAGTATTCTGGTTACACGTAAGTATGCATGAAATTGATTTCCGTATTTAGACATTATTAAGTGGAACGTCATTTTCGTTTTCCTGCAATAAATTCTTCCACGTGTTCTTTATAAAACTAGAACTCATCTTTAAATCTTTATTGTTGAATACTTTGAAATATGTGTACCTTAATGGCAAATGATTTTATTTTGTTTAGTAAATATTTAGTTCAGTAAATAGCAGGTTGTGTGGTAAGAAGCTTGCTTCCAAACCACATGGTTCTATGTTCAGTCCTACTGCGTGGCACCCACAGCCTCGGGCCAACCAAAGCCTTGTTAGTTTATTTGGGAGACGGATATTGAAAGAATCCTGTCGTATACACACACACACACACACACACACACACACACAAACACACACACACACAAACACACGCGCATATATAACTATATGTGTTTGTGTCTGTGATTGTCCCACCATCACCACTTGACAACCGGTGTTTGTGTGTCTATGTCTCCGTAGCGTAGCAGTTCGGCAAAAAAGACACCGATAAAATAAGAACCAGGCTCAGCAAAATAATTTAAGTGCTGGTGTCGATTCATTTGACTAAAAGTCCTGCAAGACGATGCTCCAGCATGGTCGCAGTCTAATGACTGAAGCAAGTAAAAAAATAGAAGATATATATTACATAATCAAATGTACAAAATCGACGTACACTGAGGGAAGAACCTTGCTCGAAACATCACATCACCTCTATTTTCCATCTTAAACTTTCTCTGTGTGTCAATCTTATACATTCACAGCGTACGTCCTTTTCAACTTGGTTGTTTTTCCTGTTTTTATTTTTGATTTGCTTATATATAGAGAGAGAGAGCTTTGATTATGTCTAAACGATCGTATAATGCAGCAAACTATATGCAGCACCAGTGTATGCAGTTACATTCCGAATATTCATTAACATACTTATATACACATAAACATACACACATGCACACACATACGTACACACACACGCACGCATATATACATAATATTGAACCTTAAATTGTAGTTAATGTCTCAGAGCAAGTTTAAGAAGAGCAACCCAAACATTTATTGAAAAGCACCTCAACATGGAGAGGAGAGTCACATTTATTGCAAAATTCGAGTCAACGCGAACTTTACAAGATGCATAAAGTATCGTGTGTGTATATATATATGTGTATGTGGGTGTGTCTTTGTGCCTGGTTTTGACCCCTATCATCCCTCGTCAATCGGTGTTGGTGTGTTTCGTCCCTGTAACTTAGCGGTTCGGCAAAACAGATACATAGAATAAGTACTAGGCTTTAGAAATAATATGCCCTGGGGTCGATTTGTTTTATTCTTAACCCTTCAAGGAGATGCTCCAGCATGACTGCAGTCAAATGACTGAAACAAGTAAAAGAATAAGATTAAAAGATTAAATTATATATATATATATATATATGTATATGTATATACACATACATATACATATTTTCATGCATACACAAACATACACACACATACACAAACGGATACACACATGCACTCACATATGTATATATATATATATATATATATATATATATATATATATACATACACGCAGAGAACAGTGTACGTATCTACACATACGGTTATATGCTTATGCATGTACCAGCAAAAAAAGTAAAGTCTTAAAAATGGAAACAAAACTGAAATAAACAAAAGCGATTCCCTTTGAATATTTGTTGTTGCTGTTGTTATTGTTGTGAACATTATTATTATTGTTGTTGTATCATTGTTTTGTTGTTTGTCTGTTTATTTATGTTGAAAGACGAAGCTGTAAAGACAACAGCTGAAATCTTGGCCCCCAAAAACATGTGCATGTTTCACACGGCATTTCACTCTTGTTTCTTTCCATGTGGTCCCTTAGGGACCAACTCAGTGCCTTGATCACGTTCGGCTTACACGAAACAATTATATCACAGTTTCTAGTTTCCTGCATGAAAAAAAAAGAAAGCGCAACATATATTTGTTTGCTTCTGCTGTTGCTGTTGTAGTGGTGGTGGTGTAGTACGAAGTAAAGTTGCGTGCGTGTGTGTGTGTGTGCGTATACACACACACACACACACACACACACACACACACACACATATATATATATATATATATATATATATATATATATATATATATACACACACACATAAATATGTATGTATACCTGCGTATATATATATATATCACAACACTTCCATGAAAGTTTCTTTCTCGTCTTCTCTTCTTTGTCTCTCCTCTTCTTTACTACTACTACTACTACTACTACTACTACTACTACTACTACTACTACTACTACTACTACTACTACTACTACTACTGTTGCTGCTACTACTACTTCCTGGCAGAAGCCAGTGGAATGGCAAAATCGCAAGTCTGGCGGGGAAAAAAAAAATTTAAACGCTAGCGTTATTTCATTACAAGCTTTTAATTTTTTAGTTCAGATTTTGCCGGTGTCAACTTTACTTTTCATCTTTCCTTTTCCTGAACGATTAGAATTAATTTGCAGTCAAATCTTGAGGACAATTAAATCTGACGAAATTGCAGCGTTGTGTCAAAACTGAAAGTCATTACTATCTTCTGTTCCAATCTCAAACAGAATATATACCCGAGAAGATTCTGTGAGTAGAGTAAAGAATCTCATTCAGACTTAATTGGAGAATGAATTGAAAGCGAGCAACCAGGCGGAAGTGGCTAATGTTTACATTATGGTGGTTATTACAACTGTGTATTGATCCACGAAATACCTCACCAGATTGGCACGTGTGCTCCTTTGCTAAAATATCTCTCTGTTGCTAACTCCGCTGAAAAATGAGTGATATCAAGATGGCTGACGATACATAAATATGCGCTGAGAATGCAATGTTTGTACAGAGGCTTATTCAACAACGTCGAGAAGAGGTGGTTGTTATTTATAAGACAAGACTTCCTACGATTCATCTCTTTCATTATGGCTTCATTTCTGGACCAATCACAAACTGTGTAATCTTTGGTATCTAGAATCTTTCTAAGCGCTCACTACACCCCTGTTAATGCATGAAACAAGTATCAATAGACCGTTTCCACAGTATCTGGCACAAACAAATACGAAAGTCACTGTAAAAGACATCGTTGACAACGTTGATCCATGACTTGCAGTTACTTTTGTAACATTATTAAGGTTAATCGTGAGCGCTCATATCAATTTTTCAGCAATGACACTGGTTGAGCGCCAAATTCTGTATTCTATACTGAGACACTGGAGCGTATCAGCATCGATTGCAAGGGAACAATTACCAATATGTTTCGATCTGACACTACATTTGGTAAGTATTTCTTTTTCTGGATAAACACTATAAGCGTGGGATCTATGTTAAAACGGGGGCGCCAGTATTTTCTTAACGAAACACTTTGAAACTTGGGACACTGGTAGAATGTGTCATATAAAACATCTTTTACTCTTAGTCTTCTTAACAAAAAAAAAAGGAATTCGCAAGTTATTCCATGTTAAAGTTGTCGTATTTCTGTAATTTCAACCAATCACTGACGTCTATTCAGCTGAATAGAGTTACTGCTTGGCGGTCATAAAAATGTTATTCCCTGTGACATATTTCATCCGGTTTAATCGTAATTTATACGCATATATTGTTTATATAATAAATTACGCCGTGCGTATCTGTGTGTGTAACAATTTTAGAGTTCGGATTCTCGAGTTAGGGTTAGTTTTAGGGTTAGGGTTAGGGTTAGGGTTACGGTTAACAGTCTAGTTAGGGTTAGTGTTAGAGCTAGGGGATTAATACGATATACACCGTTACAGCGCTAACTGTTTTCAACTGAATAGACGTCAGTGATTAGTAGAAATTATCGAAATAAGACAATTTTTTACATGAAATAAATTCGAATACAAAAATATTTTTCTGTTCTATAACACAAAATAGATAAGTATGCGAAGTTTGAAAGTCTTTCGGTACCAAAAACACTACATAAAACATAAATGAAAACTGGCGCCCCCGTTTTAAAATAGACCCTAAGCGTGACCCACATTGGAGCCACTAGTAACTAGATCCGTTCGAGATAAGCACAATGCCTCAAAAGTTTACAAAATTCAAAATCTTCACTGCTACTTGTACTGGCATCAATGAACTGGGTTAGTCATAGGTCGCCCTCCGTCAGTCGAACAGTGCGGTCAGTGACAATTCCACGTTAGCAATATATATTAATAAATGTCAAGTAAGGCAGCGAGCTGACAGAATTGTTAGCACGCCCTGCAAAATATTTAGCGGCATTTCGTTCGTCGTTACGTTCTGAGTTCAAATACCACCGATGTCGATAAAATAATTACCAGTTGAGAAATGGCATTAATGTAATCGACTTGCCCTCTCTCCCGAACTTGCTGGGCTTTAACCAAAATTTCAAACCAATTTGGAACCATTATATAAAGATCAAGTGATGGGTAACAGCGACGACGTTCCTGTGGAAACTATGCGATGTCGAGGACAAATTACCTCATAATTTTGGGCCTGACACTACTATGGAAAATTTCCCAAAATCCTTGAGCTAGCAATGCTGTCAAGGTATACTGCCTTTAAGCTAACTTTCCAGGCATTAAGAACCTCGAGATGAGACTTTCTGAGATATGCACAAAGTATCGAAACAGTACAGCATGAACTCTTGAAGTGTTCGAGAATTGTGGAGTTATGTCGAACCGTTGGTTTCTTTTTTTTAACGTATTTTTCTTTTGCAGTGTTCAGTGTTTAGCATAAGTATGTATGGAAACCATTTTGGATGAGTGTGTTATGTTAATAAAAATTTTTCAACTTCGTTAAACAAATTTTTTTCTTGTTGTTATCTACCCACGGGTATTGAGAGCAAGATTTTCTTGAATAATTATGGTTCTTTTTCACAAGTTCTCCAAGGAAAATTTCATTTGGTAACGCTTGAATTAATCATGTCTCGAAGAGAGAAGGAAAAAAACAAAAACAAAAAAACTAACGACGTCACACTACGAGAATAAACTAAAAACAACCACAAAATAATAGTAGTAATAATAATAATAATAATAATAATAATAATAATAATAATAATAATAATAATAATAATAATAATAATAATAATAATAATAATATTAATAATAATAATAATAATAATAATAATATAAATGTCAAAGAAAGGAAGACGAAGGACAACGAGACATTGAAACAGAACTAGAAATGGAGAATGAATGCGAAACCAGTGGGTTGGGCAGAATTCAGTCAGGTGTAACAAAACACACACAAATACACACACACACATATATATGTATATGTGTGTGTGAGCGTATATAAATTTCTGTATATATATATATATATATATATATATATATATATATATATATGTATATTTACTATACATATATATGTATATATGCATATAGATATATATGTTTGCAGCATATATATATATATATATATATATATATATATATATATATATATACATAGACAGATATGTGTGTGTGTATACATTTGTATATATATGTATATTTAGACATATATATATCTTTGTATACATGTATGTATGTGTGTTTGTGAGCATGTCTATGTGTGTACATGAATTCATATATATACACTGCGGTCGGTACCGTCGAAAAAGTAATCTGAGAAAGGGGAAAAGAGAGAATTTTAAAAAGAGGAAAAAGAAAGAAAAAATAGAAAAGAAACATGTATTTGGGTCCAACAATGCAAACTAATATCAAGAAATGAAGTGACCCCCAGCAAAATAGCAGAACGAGAAAATTAGAAAATCCTTGAAATCGCGCAAGCAAGTGCCAACCTCTGGTTAAAATATTACTGAGCTGCACATAACATAAAACAAGGGCATTTAGTTATATGCTGTAAGCAAAAACCACTATAGGAATACCATGCAACATCGGTATTAAATAGCACGTTGAAAATTCACTGAAAAAAATTAATAATAAATACATTGTGAGCTTGATATTATTATTTTCCATGGAGCAAAACAATATGTTTGAAGTATAAAACTGGTCTGTCTTTTGGTTAAACAACACCGGTGACAACAGCTCTCACGCATACAGTGTTATTTCCATTTTCTTTTAGAAGGGGCTGTTTTTACTATTGGAAAATATATTCCAGACGGTTTGAATTTTTTCCCTTTACTATATGTATGTGTGTGTTTTAGTAAAACACGACGATTTTTCGAATTGGATTCTTTTCCTGGCAAGCAAATTTTAAAAAGCTGTGAAATATGTACATGTGCGTCTTGGTGAAGATATGGTTGCCTGATTCAGTATTTCATTTCGTAACAACGGGGTTCTGGTCTCGACACTTATTGTACGGTAGCTTAAGCAAGTGTTGTGTTCTCCCACACCGCCAGATCAACCACTGCTGTATGAGTAATATATAATTGTCGGAAACTGTTCAGATTAAGATGTGTGCATGTGTATATCTATGTACACGCATACTTATATATACGAGCTGGTATCAAAAGGTTTCCGGACACACGTATGCATATTTACATATGTGTGTGTGTGTGTGTGTGTGTGTGTGTGTGTGTGTGTGTGTGTGCATATATATATATATATATATATACATACATACATACATACATACATACATACATACATGCACACATCCAACCATCCCTCTATTCATTCATAAACACATACATGCAAACATACATACACACATGCAACTGTAATAACGTAGGAATGCTACTCTACATGCACGTTACCGCCAAATTCTGACTGCTTCAATAGAAAACTCTCTGGCACTCACATCAACCTCTATCCGTGTAAGGAAAATGACAATGAGAAAACGCTGTGAAAATTTAACTTGCTTGAGAATGAATTTTGTTGGAGAAAATGAAAGAAGTCAATCATACACGCGGTGTTGAAGTCGATCACGTGAAAGGTTGAATATAAACATACCCAACACTACGAAGAGCGGACATAAATATCATACTTCCTTCAATAAATTCTGTTCACAGCAGCAAAATCCAATATAACAACAGAGTGGATCGTCTGATTTATTCAGTATTATTTGGAATGAGGGAAACTACGTTTGGTTCTAACACGGGGAGATTGTCAACTAAATCCAAGCCAAATGATCGAGAAGAAAATGTAATACATCAAATTTGTAATAGATTAAAGACATATCTTTACTTAGCAAAATGGAAAAGGAGGGGATCCAATAGGAAAAAGAGATAAACGATAGAAATGAGAAAAAAAGTGTGTGTTGGCACTCCGTCGCTTACGACGTCGAGGGTTACTGGTGATCCGATCAACAGAACAGCCTGCTCGTGAAATTAACGTGCAAGTGGCTGAGCACTCCACAGACACGTGTACCCTTAACGTAGTTTTCGGGGATATTCAGTGTGACAACAGAAACAAGAAGTAAGAGTGAGAGAAAGTTGTAGTGGAAGAGTACAGCAGGGTTCGCCACCATCCCCTGCCGGAGCCTCGTGGAGCTTTTAGGTGTTCTCGCTCAATAAACACTCACAACGCCCGGTCTGGGAATCGAAACCGCGATCCTATGACCACTAGTCCGTTGCCCTAACCACTAGGCCATTGCGCCTCCACGAGGAAAAAAGTATAATATCAATAAAAAATATATCTTGGAAGCAATAGAAAGGTTTAAACAAAGCATGGTAACGAAGACATAGTTCTCTTCTTCCGTGCATTTTCTTGCAATCACAAACTTGCAATTAATGAAGAGGAACTCTAACATCATCTATCTCAACGATCTCAGAAGCTCTACAGTGGTTCTACAGAGGCCAAAGACGGGGCTCTTGACATTCAAACCAAGTCCATACAAAAGATCTTCTGGATTTTCAGTGCCCAACCTCCATGGCTACTGGTGTTGGTAAGTAGTAACGATGAAGTGACTGCGCGATTTTGCTTCAGCCATCTTAAGAACAGTCACCGGTGGTCTTGTAGCAGCATCAATAGCTGCCATTTTCTCCATGTCTGTAGTTTGTACCTCAGCAATCCGCTCTTATTGTATCTTCTGCTCTCTACTGTTAAGTTCATTATTTCTTATGCTTTTGTATTATTAAGTAGAAAGCTCTCAACTGGTTTCTGTTTCCACTTATTTAGCATTCTAGCTTTTTACTCCTGGAGCACTGAACTGATCGACCTTCTTTCAACTGGTACGATGGCTGGATACATGCGAGATTCAAGGACAGTAGCTCGCTGTAACTCCATCAGTCAGCAACACTCAAATGCTGAACGAGAGAGATGTGTGCAGAACGGTTTTGTCTTCCAGCCTGACGCGCGTCACGAACAGGTCCAGATTACAAGCATTATTACTGTGAACGAACAAGAGAAAAAAAACAGCAACTATAGCGACATAAATAACGATAAAATCAATGAAAAACATCTCAGACGAGAAAAGGGGAAAAAAAAGCACCAATACAACAAAAAACAAGAACATTAACAACGACGATGTTGAGAAAAACATCAATAATAAAATCAACTTTAACAACGACAGCAACAATAGCGAGATATAAAGGTTTAGCATTTCGCGCTAACAGGCTAATGATAGTTATTGTAAGTGAAATATCGAATGTTTCGTACATGTTTCGGGAATTAATTTAACACTACCTTATCAGTGACAGGAAACAATCAATTGTTCAGTGATATATATACATACATGCACACACTTACACGAAGGACTTCAAGCGCACACACACGCACGCACGCACACACACATACACACACACGCACACACAAATATATATATATGTGATATGTGTATATATGCATAGATAGATATAGATAGAATATCTATTTATCTACCCGTCTCTCTCTCTCTCTCTCTCTCTCTCCATATATATATATATATATATATATATATATATGGGAGAATATACAAATAATAACAACAGACGAGGACAGGTGGTGTAAATAACAAAAGGATATATTAGTATGACGCTCGGGAATACGGAAAGTCTTTGACGTTTCGAGCTACGCTCTTCAACAGAAAGAATACGGAGACAAGGAGAAAAACACGGAGAAAAAAAAATGAATAGTGTTCAGTCAACGGTCAATCATAATAATGGCCGATCATAACAATGGCTGACCGGAAGTTAGAAATTCTTATTTCAGGAGAGCTAAGAAAGGGGGAGATAACAAACGGTGATCGGGAACGAGGGGCTGTGTGTGGTAGGTAGAATGCTGGTGATCTTGACGTAGGTAGTGTGAAAATGGGGAAGGGAGAAAGGGAGAAAGTAGTTGGTCAGTTGTAGTGTGTGCGTGGTGTGATGCGAGGGTATTGGTGTGGTGTGCGTGGTGTGATGCGAGGGTATTGGTGTGGTGTGATGTGAGGGTGTTGGGAGGTGGGGAAGGCATGGGTGGAGTGTGGGTTAGGCTGAGGGTGGGGTAGAGGTAGGGGTCTGTGGGTAGGGTGGGGTATGTGGGTAGGGGTGGGTGGTGGGTGTAAGAAATTGGATGGGGTGGAGTGGGAAGGTAGAGTAGGAGTGTGTTGGGGTGTGGTGGGATGAGCTTATGAGGGGGTGTTGACGAGGAGGGAGAAGGGGAAGGTGGATGTAAGAGAGGGGGAAGATGGGTATGGGAGGGGAGAGGAAGAAAGAAGAGAGGGTGGGTATAAGAGAGGGAAGGTGGATTGAGAGAGGGGGAAGGTGGGTATGGGGGGGGGGAGAAAGAGGGGAAGGTGGGTATGGGGGGGAGAAAGAGAGGAAGAGAAAGAGAGGAAGAGAAAAAGAGGAAGAGAAAGAGAGTGAGAGAGAGGGGAAGAGAGTGAGAGAGTAAGGGTGAGAGAGTAAGAGAGTAAGAGAGTAAGGGTGAGAGAGTAAGAGAGTAAGAGTGTAGAGAGTAGGAGAGTAAGAGTGTAGAGAGTAAGAGTGAGAGAGGGGGAGTACGAGAGAAGAGAGTGAGAGAGAGTAAGAGAGAGGAGAGAAAGAGTAGGGGTGAAGAGAAGTGGGAGTGGAGAGAAGTATGAAGAGAGGTGAAGAGACGTACAAAGAAGTAGGAGTCGGAGCAGGAGGTGGGGGAGGGGAGAGATGGGTGGTAGGAGGGAGGGTGGGGGAGAGAGACAGGAGGAAGGGGTTAGATGAAGAGTGGAGGGGAGTTGAGCCCATGTGGCGCAAAGGAGCGAAGATAGAAGATTAATCCCTGTTCACGACGCAAACGGGAGTCCGGATGGCCCCTGTGCATGGACAATCCAAACACAGACAGGTGTTGCCGCAAGGAGTGGCCGGCAGAACGGAAGTGGCGTGACACCGGGGTGTCATTGCCAACGTTGATATCTCGGAGGCGTTCCGCGAATCGGTCGGCCAGGCGGCGCCCCATTTGTCCGATGTACAGGGATTGGCAGAGAGAGCAGGAGAGGCAATATATGATGTTGGTAGACGTGCAGGTGAAGGAGTCGGTGATGCGATAGGGTCGGTGATGGGTGCTGGTGAGGAGGGTGGTGTTGGAGAGGTAAGGGCAAGTGCGGCAGCGTGGGCGGGAGCAAACGCTTTCTTTCTCTCTCAATATATATATGTGTGTATGAGTGAGTGTGTGTGTGTATATGTGTGTGTGAGTGAGTGTATATGTGTATGTGTGTGTGTGTCTATGAGTGAGTGTGTGAGTATGTGTGTGTGTGTGTAGTTAGTGAGAAAGTGAAAATGATAGGGAAATAGTGAAAGAGCGGTAGTGAAAGTACGAGTGTGACAGAAATGCGAGAAAGAGAGCGAGAGAGAGAGAGAGAAAGAGAGAGGGAAAGACAAGAGGAAGGAGTGAATGAGATGAGAGAATGAGGAAGGGAAATTCTGGTAATCAAGTGATTTTAATTGCGTGTATTCTACTCAGTGCCATCATTTACGAGAATCAACGTTATATGAACTGGCATAAAAGGGAAGCAGCTAACGGGTTTCGGAGCCTGTCAATCTTGCTTCATTTTTCTATCTGCCGATTGATATATAAATATATATATATATATATATATATATATATATATATGATTGACCGTTGACTGAACACTATTCAATTTTTTTTCTCCGTGTTTTTCTCCTTGTCTCCGTATTCTTTCTGTTGAAGAGCGTAGCTCGAAACGTCAAAGACTTTCCGTATTCCCGAGCGTCATACTAATACATCCTTTTGTTATTTACACCACCTGTCCTCGTCTGTTGTTGTTTTTTCGTATATTCTCCCATATATATATATATATATATATATATATATATATATATATATATATATATATATATATATATATATATATATATATATATATATATATATATATATATATATATATATATCGATCGGCAGATAGAAAAATGAAGCAAGATTGACAGTTACGTGGTGAAGCTAGACAAAGGAGCAAAAGCAATTTTCACCGCCTCCGGACTTTCTCATGTACCGATAACCAGCTGAAATCGCATTCCTCGGGACTATGGCTTCAGTGGGCCCAGTCAGTTTACCACTCAGGTTTAAAATGACCGTAGCCACCTGAAGGAGGTCGTGGGTCCCTAGCTAGACGACATACTGCTGTCACTTCTGAGGAATCCCTTATTCATGCATGACAACGCTCATTTCCACTCTGCCAGCATTACCCAAACATTCATAGCTTTACGGCATACAAGGTGAAAGGTTGATGGTGTGGCCGCTAGCAGCTCCGGATCTCAAACCTATAGAAAATCTTTGGTCCATCATTAAACAATGTTTATGCCGATGGACGCCAATTTACGTCGAAAGATGTCTTATGGGCGACCATCAAAGCTGCAGCAGAGGCAGTCCAATCCGCTACTATTAAGATATTGACAGATTCCATGACTAATAGGGTTTTTGAAGTTATCCGTCGAAATGGCGCTCATCTGGCTAAATAATTCATTGTGTCAATAAATGTTATAATATTATTATGGTCTTCTTTTAAATATATACTCAGTGTATGCTTAATATGTATCATTACCCTTCATTTTCTGAAAAAGAAAAAAATGTCTAGATGGGCAGTGTGGTTCACCCAAAAGCTAAAGAATCTGCAACTAAACAGAAAGAACGTTACACAGAATAATGAAAATATAACAATGGTTTGTGCCATAGTATGTAAGTCAGCTGGGAAAAGTTTTATCAAAATCGATTCGCAGAAAACCGAAAAATTCTAAATTTCACTCTTAAGCTATTAGCGTGATTCTGTGTGTGTTTGTGTTTGTGTGTGTGTACACACACACACATACACATACATGCATACATATACATGAATAAATTATAACTTCATAGTTATAACGAGAATATTTCTGTTGTGCAAATGATATCGTTATCATTTGAATTGATTATTTTCTTTTATTCTTTAAGAACCTGTTTCCTTTAGGTACTCATGTAAGCAAATTCGTTCTAATTAATTCATCATTTACCTATATCATCGGCATGTGCACCACGTTATATATGAACAATAGTGGAGGCGCAATGGCCCAGACCGGGCGTTCTGAGTGTTTATTGAGCGAAAACACCTAAAAGCTCCACGAGGCTCCGGTAGGGGATGGTGGCGAACCTTGCTGTACTCTTTCACCACAACTTTCTCTCACTCTTACTTCCTGTTTCTGTTGTGCCTGTAATTCAAAGGGTCAGCCTTGTCACACACTGTGTCACGCTGAATATCCCCGAGAACTACGTTAAGGGTACACGTGTCTGTGGAGTGCTCAGCCACTTGCACGTTAATTTCACGAGCAGGCTGGTCCGTTGATCGGATCAACTGGAACCCTCGACGTCGTAAGCGACGGAGTGCCAACAACAACAATATGAACAATAAAATCCACATACGGCTCTTTTTCGCAGGTCCGCTGATGAAGGGATCACGTGTCATATATACTTCGCTGAACATCTAACACCTAGAAACACAAATGTAATAATAATAATCATCATCATCATCATGGATGTTTCAGCTATCATGGTTATCATCGTCATTTCCGAAAGGACAACATCAACTAAAGAAACAAACAAACAGCAACAATGATGAAGTCGTCGACGATGATGTGTGCGACATTAGCGACAATAACTTGAGGAAAATCAGTTAATTTTATTCCACTCCATCTCCTCTGCTGATAAGATGAAAAGACGCAAGCAGAGAAATAGAGGCGGAGAAGGAGTGAAAGAGGGAGGCAAAGAGAAACGACAAGAAGGATAACATATGATACGTTAGTGGTGGTGTGTGGGTGGGGGGTAAATATGATTATTGGGATGATGCTAAGTTTCTGCACGCGTGCGATAAATGTAGTGTGTGCCTTTGCGATATGCGTTTGTTGTTACTGTTGTTGTTAGTCTTGACTCATCTAAACCTCTGGTCAAAGATGAAGCGATCAAACATCCCACTTTTTTTTTTTGTGTGTGTCTTATACATTAAAGATTTTTACCATATGTGCGACACAACATTATAGATATTGTGCGATAGATTTGAGAGAGATTTAGCTGCTATTTCTAGTAGATGAATCGAAAACTTAAACTCTCATTGTTTAAGCATGTGCGCTTAGGAGTATGTGTGAACGACCGTGTTTTAGTATGTGTGTACGTATGCGTGTGCTTTTGTCTGTATGTAAATGAAATGAACCTATGCGTATTGAGGTCAGTTATGTAAGATAAATGCTTTGTGTGTAAGAATGACAGTGAGTCTATTACTGTACGTGTAAGCGTGAACAGTTCTGTTTAAATATGTTTCGAGGCATTTGTATGCATAAGTATGTGAGTGTGTGTATTTACATATCCATATATATATATATATATATATATATACGCGTGTTTGTATGTGTGTGGTGAGTAACTAAGGGTATATCATGGTAAATATCGGGTATATAACTATGGTATCAGTCGAGGAAATGGAACGAGATGATAAGATGTTTTGAGTTCAGATTAAACTTCATAAACCTTTTAGCAGTTTTCTCTCCATTTTAATGGCTGCTATCTTTTTGATATTTTGATATCGTAATTTCTCTTCACACCCTATCATGTAAGTTACACATACATACATACATACATACATACAAGCAAGCATGCATACATACACACATGCATACATACGTGTGTGTGTGTGAGTGCGTGGCGTGTATGTATGTGCATATATATATATATATATATATATATATATATATATATATATATATATATATGAGTGTATGTACATGTGTTATGTGTGTTACATATTCGTAGTAGGACACCTATACACTGTATCTCAGACTGATAGAAACAACAGTCTGTTAATGTCTTCATTCCGTTATATATTTATATATGTATATATGTATATATATATATATATATATATATATATATATATATATATATATATACATACATACACACCAACCCGATCGATACAAAGTAAAACTACCTATCTATACGCGTGTGTGTGTGTGTGTGTGTGTGTGTGTGTGTGTGTGTGTATGTTTGTGTGCGTGTATTATATAGAAATCTACGTAATTATGCAAGCATATGTACTTGTATATATATACGTATCTGCACACGTACGCTTACATGTCTATATGCATGTTAGAAGGTAATTTTCCGGAAATAATGTTTTGTATAATATTTATATTATATATAATACAATACTATATAATCAATATATTTATGTAATATATTAATCAATCTATCTATCTATCTATATATGTATATATAAGTATACAAATATGTATGTATCTGTCTATCTATCT
>NC_142931.1:125462594-125470094 GCF_046866305.1 Octopus bimaculoides
TATATATATATATATATATATATATATATAATGTAATATATGGACACATATACACAAAGAAAACTTAGAATGAGAGGAAGTGGGGTATTTGGGCCTCACTGAATCTCTAGATAAAAATCTTAGTCAATCAGATAAACAGATACACACGTGGCAGCATCTTTTTTATTTATAGTAGTTATACTTTTTTCCCTTTTTGCTTTTTTTTTTAATATTAAGATGTCTTTTTGTTTGTTTGTTTATTTGTTCTTCTCTTTTTTGTTTCCTTTTAATATTCTTTAGTATCTTTTTTTTATCAACATAATTTTATTACACGAAAAATGTCAAAAAACTAAAACAAAGAAAAGAAGACGGCTCTGATTTAAAATCACTTTT
This sequence comes from Octopus bimaculoides, assembly GCF_046866305.1. Lineage (NCBI taxonomy): Eukaryota > Metazoa > Mollusca > Cephalopoda > Octopoda > Octopodidae > Octopus > Octopus bimaculoides. The sequence continues at coordinate 125,462,967 of NC_142931.1, forward strand.
ACTTTCCGTTCATGATGATGATGATGATCATTTGATGATGTTGATGATGTTGATGTTGAGTAGAATTATTATTATTTTTTTTTTTTATTGCCCACAAGGGGCTAAACATAGAGGGGACAAACAAGAGATTAAGTCGATTACATCGACTCCAGTGAGTAACTGGTACTTAATTTATCGACCCCGAAAGGATGAAAGGCTAAGTCGACCTCGGCGGAATTTGAACTCAGAACATAACGGCAGAGGAAATACCGCTAAGCATTTCGCCCGGCGTGCTAACGTTTCTGCCAGCTCGCCGCCAAAATGAATGATGATTATGATGAGGAGAAGGTGGGCGTTAGCGCGTCGGACAAAACTCATTGTAATTATTGCTCCGGCTTTTAACGTTATGTGTTCAAATCCCACCGGCGTCAACTGTGCCTTTCATCCTTTCAGGATCGATAAAATAATTATATGCATAGAGAAAAACACATTAGCATATAAAGAAAAAGAGAGTTAGAAAGCGCGGGAAAATCATAGAACTGTTTCAATTACAGAAGAAAACATACTATGCAGCAAAATAAAAAAAGAATATTGAATGAAAACGAACCCTATCGGATCAAACTCGACATTTTTTCTATGTACACATAAACGAAAAACATATAAAACGAAAAACAAAACAATAACAAATTTAACTGATAAATACTAGTGAAAAATTTAAACTGGTGTTGTTTCTCTTTATTTAACATATAAATAAATACATAGTGATATATAAATACACAGATAAAGATTATTATTAATAAAAGAGCTTTATTCAGATCTTTATTGGAGAAGTATGAGCAGTGAGCTTTGTGAATTTAAGGCGGTGAGCTGGCCGGATTTATAGCACGCCTGGGAAAATGCTTAGCGGTATTTCGTCCATCTTTTGCGTTTAAATTCCGTTGAAGTCGACTTTCCATTTCATCCTTTCGGGGTCGCTGAAATAAGTACCAGTTGAATACTGGGGTCGAAGTAATCGACTTATCGCCTCCCCGGAAGTTGCTGCCCTTGAGTCAAAATTTGAAACGAATGCTCTTCATGAATGCAAGAAGAAATAGCATTGTTGGTACAATATTAGCTATTTTTGTAAGGTTGTTAACGTTTAAAAGCACTATTAGCTCTATTTGCTTCGTCAAATCCCTACAGATATTGTTATGCGACGTTTGTATTGTCTTTCTTTTTTAACATTTCATCAATACTTCGCAAGCTTTTGAATTCTTGAAAACGAAATCTAAGTAAAGACGTAAACGAGGTTTAGTAGTTTGGTAATAGTGAGTCGTATGAAGGCGGGTCGCTTATTGGTTAGGGTATTCGGCTCACGATTGTAAGGTCATGAGTTCAATTCCCAGCGATGCATTGTGTCCTTGAGCAAGACATTTTATTTCACGTTGCTCCAGTCCACTCAGCTGGCAAAAATGAGTAGTACCTGTATTTCAAAGGGCCAGCCTTGTCGCAGGTCACGCTGAATTTCCCTGAGAAGTAAGTTAAGGGTACATGTATCTGTGGAGTGCTCAGCCACATGCACATTAATTTCACGAGCAGCTTGTTCTATTGATCGGATCAACAGGAACCTCCGTCGTCGCAACCGACGAAGAGTCGATTTAAATAGTGAGTCGTGGTGGTTAGTTGTGATGTAGTCATGTAGAATGAAAACTACTTTTCTCGGCTCCAAAACTTCCCGGCATCAAAACTCAGAAGACTGTACAGATTTTGCATCCGAATCAGCAGTTTCAAAACAGTGACGGCAAATGGGTTGCGTTAAGACATCTCAAATACCTTGAATATGATGTGTTGACTATTTCTTCGAGGCTAAACAGGAAGGGTGTTCTATACGTTTAAAGACCAGTGCAGAAAAGCTGTTTGCTATATCCTACTTTTTGAATATGAAAATTGGCAACAAAACTTTTATACTATTTTAACGAACAGCAATTGGCATAAGGGTATGTGATGTTTTTTTTTTTTTCAAATATGCGTTGCTTTTCAGTGGAATTTCCTTGAAATATTTGTTGAGCATTGCAATATTGAATGACAAGCTATAATTTTATTTGTATAAAATATTGCACACGTATAAATTACAAAGTGCATACCAGATGTTTGAGACTTTTGTAGAAGTTGTTATAACTGTCCTAGATTATTGTAATTTTTCTGTATCATTATTATACGACTACTAAACTGTCTCGCCAACTTTTGTTAATCCAGATTGAAAGAAACAGCTGTAACAGCACTTTAGACACACTTTAATAAACACTGCTTGTCACAACTGACTAGTTTTCAGAATGTAGTCGTTTGGAAGCTTACTATACAATAAAGCTTTGTGATAAACTTGGCAAGAAACGCTATAAAGACTTAGGAAATTCTCCAGACTGCTTACAAATTAACTTGTACGAGCTGACCATCTGTTTCCTTTGCTGGCACAAGAGCCCAGGTTCAGAAATTTAAACGGGAAGCTCATAATGATTCCCTTTTTCGACTGCAAAGGTATAATCCTCATCCACTGGGTTTCCTCTGATCAGATAGTCAACAAAGAATACTTTGTGAAAGGTTTCAGGAAGTTCTAGAAAACGTTGCGTCGCAAAATGCCAGCGAATCTGTACCAGAACAAAGAACCAGTCCGTAATTCCATCCTGGTAATTACCTGCTTAACGGAGATGGGCATCAGAACTGTCCCTCACACTCTCTACAATCCAGACGTTGCTCCTTTTGACTTTTGGTTATTCCCAAATTGAAAGAGAACCGTGGGTGTCAGTCGTTTTGAAGGTACTCAGAAAATTAAAGAGGTCATAGAAGGCTTCTGGACACTTTGATTTTGCAGCACTTCTATGGGACATGTAACCTTGACAAAGTGGCTGGAGTGTTACAGCAAGTAATTGAAGTGAAAAGATCCTATTATGGAAGAGATTAGAGTCATGTATTTCTTTCACATTAATAAATATCTCTCCTGAAGAAAGTCTTAAAAAGGCGGCGAGATGACAGAAACGTTAGCACGCCGGGCGAAATACTGAGCGGTATTTCGTCTGCCGCTACGTTTTGAGTTCAAATTCCGCCAAGATCGACTTTGCCTTCCATCCTTTTGGGGTCAATTAAATAAGAACCAGTTAGGCACTGGGGTCGATATAATCGACTTAATCCGTTTGTCTGTCCTTGTTTGTCCCCTCTGTGTGTAGCTCCTTGTGGGCAGTAAAGAAATAAGAAAGTCTCAAAACTTCTGAAATGCACCTTGTATGTAGCCCGTTGTGGGCAGTAAAAAAATAAGAAAGTCTCAAAACTTCTGGAATGCACCTTGTATATACATTTTCATTGGCATACACGGTGGTGTACCGAACAAAGAAAGAGCCTTGCTGTATATACTTATATGTCTTTACACATTGATTTCAAAATACTCCAAAGTCGAATTTACCTATTATCCTCACAAGATTGATAACAGAACACCAAAACGCTAGTCAAATACACTGAAATGCAGTCGACTGTGCAGTAAACTTACTCACCTCACCTCTGTACACTAACATTGTACCAATGTTAGAAATCAATATTATCATTATAAATATGATACGACATGTGTAAAGATAAGCAATATTGAATGATAACGTATATGGTTACAAGTATAGTCTTATGTAACATCGTGTGATAACGAACGTAATTTCATCATGCAAACATATGATACGTCGAGTGAAGACTTATCTGATATTATATGATAACATATTTAACATCATTCATATAAAATGATACAACAGGTGTTGAGATATGCACTATTGTATGATATCCTTGGTATAATATATGAGGGAGTGGATGTTATGAAATAGGAGTAGAAACAGGCTGACTCAGTGTGAGGTCATTACATCTGGTTGGCTCCATACTTGTGACCTGTCTTTTCAATGAGTCGCGTGTGAGTGTGTGTGTGACTGTGAGCATATGCATATTTGTGTGTATGGATATAAACATATATGTATATATAATTATGTGTATATATACATATATATATATATGTGCGTGTTTGTGTGTGTGTGTGTGTGTATGTATGTATAGAATGTTAGGTGTGGTGTACAGATATAGAATATTGAAAAAAAAAACGTCACCAGAATTTTGGAAAAAATCTTTTTATTTATTCATTATTATTAGCGCTTTCGTTCGTTTCTCGAACTTGTCCGATAGAATTTTGTGAATATATATATATATATATATATATATATATATATATATATATATATATATATATATATATATATGTGTGTGTGTGTGTGTGTGTGTGTGTGTGTGTGTGTGTGTGTGTGTGTGTGTGTGTGTGTGTGTGTGTGTGTGTGTGTATATATATGCATATATATATATATATATATTTATATTTATATTTATATTTATGTATGTATGTATGTATGTATATATATATATATATATATATATATATATATATATATATATATATATATATATATATATATATATATGTATGTATATATATATATATATATATATATATATATAAGCAATGTTAATTCTCTAAATGAAGTATTAACAGTAACTGCACGATAAAGTGTACAGTAACATCCACCCCTAGGGGTCAGCCACACTTAAGTGGCAATATACTACACTTTATATATATATATATATATATCTATATTTATATTTATATATATGTATGTATATGCATATATATATATGTAAGTATATTAACAATATCAATTTCTACCCTCATTAATAAATTTTATATGTAAGTATATATATATATATATATATATATGTATATATGTATTTATATATGTATATATATATATATATATAATAATATAGATTTAATCAAAAGATTAAATGTGGTACTTAAAATGTTTGAGGCACCAGAATTTGGCAGGGTAAAAACCAAAAACAAAATCAAGAGATTTGGTGAATAAAATTTTAAGAAAAGCAACAAAAATTCAATAGGTTATAGCAGTACGTACGTTTCGTGTATATATATATATATATATATTTATATATATACGTAAAGGTAAGATCCAAGGATCAAGGTGTAGGGTAGTGATCTTCGAGCAGTCTGTAGAAGGTGTATAAAACAAACTCCAGGAACAATATTGGTTTATTGGCGCATGAAGTTGTGAATTTTTCCAATATATATACATACATACATACATACATACATACATGTATATATATATATATATATATATATATATATATGTTCAGCACGTACACTGAACTTATATGTACATATATATACATATTTATATAGACAGTTAGCAAACGAGATCCAGAGATTCTTTAGAGATAGAGGCATATACACGACGGGCTTCTTAAGTTCCCGTCTACCAGATTCACTCACAAGTTTTTGGTTGTCCCGGGGCTAGAGTAGAAGACAATTGCCCAAGGTGTCACTCAGTGGGACTGAACTGAGAACCATGTAGCTGTGAATCAAGCTTCTTACCACAGCTACACCTGCGATCCAACTTAACGTGGTTGTTTCGTAAGACGTCGAATACTGCGATATTCATCTTGAGAAGACTTTCATATATATACATAGCGTATAAACCCAGACACAATCATATGATTGGCACATGAAAATCGTCTGCTACAGACGCGTGAACTGCCGGATCAGGTGATTTCGACCTCTACCGACACTTTAGTGACAATCATCCACTAGCCGCATCGTGGTCGGTGATATTTGACTATTATGCTTCTAGCGGACTTCTGTCATTGAAGAGACGGAGTAAGTCGAAATCACGCGATCTGGCAGATCCTGCGCCCGTAGCAGATGATTATCGTCTGCCAACGTTATAAATGTGTGTTCTGTCATAAATATGTGTACCACGAGCCCATATGAGATATCTTCTTAAAGTAGATACTGTAGTATTCTGCGTTCTAACAAAACAATAATGTCGGATATAAAGATGGTTTTTTGGTATTAATACTACTTCTGTTACTAATAATCTTATATATATATATATATATATATATATATAGGGCGGGTAAAATTCTCGAGATTCATGGACGAGTTCTCTCCAACAGTCTCTATCCATTATCATCGCTGCCATGTCCTGTGTCTGTCCTTAGGGCATCAACATATGTCTTGGGTATAACAATAAACTGCATCCAGTGGCACGGCTCCAGTTCAGGAGTCCGGGAGGTGTGGAGAATGTGGAGTTACTGCTCAGTGGCCATCACTTCCAGGTCTGCGCGCGCGTGCATGCATGCGTATACATGCACATAACGGACGTTGGGGATTGGTAAGCGTTGGTGATCGGCAATTGGCAGTCCTGCTCATCTATCTATCTATCTATCTATCTATCTATCTATCTATCTATCTATCTATCTATCTATCTGTATATATATATATATATATATATATATATATATATATATATATATATATATATATATATATGTATGTGTGTGTGTGTGTGTGTGTGTGTGTGTATGAATGTTTTTTTGTGTATATGACTGTATGTATATTTGTTTGTGTATTTATTTGTATTCGGATATTTAAATGTTTCTCAACAACGCTTCACTTTCAGCCTGTTCAGCGTAGTATAAACTATAAACCCAATCCAATGCAACGCTACAGCAAGATACGGATTGGCTACGCTTCGCTGAAGAGCCTCCAAAGTAAAGGTGAAACGCGTCCAGAGTGGTGAAGAATAAATAAATAATATCAGATATCATCAACAAACATATTTTCCTTCTTTCTTTCACTACATATGCGAATATACTTGAGCTGTTTAACGTTTTTAATTATTAAATACGCTTTCACCTCCATAAGTATTTGTTGATGTTGCGCATCGGTATCCATTGGGAAATTTGAAAGTAAAATAAACGGCTGTCACTCGTGACATTCTTACCCTTTAACAGTGACCCATTACTAAATCTTAATAATAAACATCATTGCACACCTATATCACCTTTTGCTCCGTAGGCTTCTTCTATACAGCATCTATTTCATAGTTATTGCGTCAGCGACACAGATAAAGGAATTGATGGTCTTCGTATGAATGGTAACAGATAAAATATCGTTAAATCACCGATAATACTGTATAGAATAATGATGGCATGTCTGTCACCTCATCAATTTATCTGTAGGGAATGTGTTCTACATGGTATTCTCCTTACCTATCTATCTATCTATCGATCGATCGA
>NC_142931.1:125475094-125485094 GCF_046866305.1 Octopus bimaculoides
TTTAAAAATGGTAATTATGTTGACTGTAATTACATTGTCTACACTGTAACTAGGTAATCTTAATTTCATACAGTTAGTGGTGCATTCTTATCGTATAATCTCTGTCCACAATAAAAGCATATTACATTTTCTAATCAATGGACTGTCCCTTGCTAACCTCAATGTTTCTTCTATAAATATTGCCGGCAGCTTCAAATAGTATTGAGGTCCAACGAACTGAAAAACTTGTAGCATGATGGCGTTTCTTTTGTGCTATTTAAACATGCAGTCGGAAACCTAAAGTGATGAAAGCCGAACTCTGACACTGGCGTGATGCGAACTGACAGGCTGCATTGCATTTAGGCTGACAGTCTAGCATTTTTATCATTAGCGACGACATCATTATTATAAGATTATATATATACGTACACACATATATATATTCCTATACATATGCATGTTGTATATATATATACATATACAACCATATACTTAAACACACGCACGTGTGAGCACACATACGTACACATACACACAAGCACACACACATATATATGCAAAAAGATATACGTCCTAATTATAAGTCATAAAATACAGCTTATCTTGATTGTAGAGTACAGTTTACCGGATATATATAAATTGTGTTTCTTTGCACTGCATTTCGACGGAATTTCTGCATATAAATATACATACACACACACACACACACACACACACACACACACACACACACACACACACACACACACCCATATGCTTATATATTTATGTGTGTGTAAGTATATGTTAATACGGGGGTAAATGAGTGTACGTATATACATGTTAATATATTTATCCATATTTTTACATATGACTGTGTATATATGTATATACATTTAAATTCTTTACTAGGTGTCTAGTATACTCAGCTAATTATGTTCCGATTCGAAGCGAATCTGACCACAATCCCTATATATATATATATATATATATATATATATATATATATATATATATATATATATATATACGAGGGAGAATCAAAAATTATACGCACTCTTATCAGGGGATAAACAAATACGTCATTTTTCTATATAGTCTCTTTCCTTTTCCTTCCACTTCGGTCCAGTGGCCCACAAGCTTGCGTATTTCTTCCAAGGAGAAGGTTTTCGGTTGCTCGTGCAACCATTTATGTACCGCTTCCTTCACATCTTCATCCGCAGGAAGCCATCATTGAGCGTTCCAAAGATACGATAGTCGGAAGGGGCGAGATGTGGACTGGAGGCAGTGTGTTCCAGCACCTCAAAATCGAATTGGTTAATGGTTTCAATGGTCTGGACGGCCGTTTGTAGGCGTGCATTATCATGGAACAACAAAACTTTCTTCGACAATAGGCTTCGGCGTTTGGTGTGAATTGCTGGCTTCAGTTTTTTGGTCAGAAAAGTACTGTATCTTGCACTGTTGATGGTACACCTCTTTTCCATAGAAATCAAATCACTGCTCTTTGTTCTTCTTTAGTGCACATTGCTAGTGGAGCGACCATGCTTACACGGTATGGCCAAAAGGAAAATGGCGCGATCAGGCTCAAAATTCGATCACATGACCATAGTACTATCAACTATAAGCACGCATGCACAGAAGGTAGTGTGACAATAATAAAGATGTTATGCCATAAGGCTTTCGGTTGGTCGTGCAAACATTTATGCACCGCACTTTTGCCATAACATATTTTCATGTAATGAATATATTTATATAATAAATATTAGATAAATATCTATATATGCATGCCAACATACATATATACACATATATACCAACATACATATATACACATATATACACGCGTATACATACATACATACATACATACATACATACATATATATATATATATATATATATATATATATATATATATATATATATATATATATATATATATATATATATATATATATATCGTGGTGCCAATAACTGGACTGGGAGTTGAAGTGGTATTGAAAGTCAGCATTCGTATTTCTAAGTTATATTGCAATAATAACGCAGCGACAAACTTGGTGCCGTTGTCTGATTTGACCAAAAAATTCCTGTTTGTCATATCGAATGTTGTAAAAAGCCTCAAAACATTAAGTGCGTAGGGAATCATGGGAGTTACGAGGAAAACGGTGAACTTGCTTCCAGTAGAAGTCATTGTGGACATACGGATAAATTCAATGTTCTATGCACACAAACACACACATGCATTTATAGTCAAAGGGGAAATAACTCTAATGTGAAGCTAAGTCTTACTGAGCAACCTGTACGAATGATTTGTTTTTCTTTTAGTGATCAAATGTTTGTGCTGCCTCCCTCTGTTAAATCGATATTGCCTGAACAGGTGCATGGTGTACCACATCACATGTCGGGCATCGAAGTGATCTCAGAGCAAAGTGAGATGAAGTGTTTTACTTAAGAACACAACGCATCACACGGTCTAGGAATTGAAACCTCGGTCTCGCGATCGTGAGGGCAACATCCTAACCACTAGGCCATTCGTCCTCACTCATGGATATGTATAATCATTTATCAAGCAGATACATATGTATGCGTGAGGTATGTGTGTGTGTGTGTGTGTATGAGATGTCTGTGTGAATGTTTCAATTTAATTATCTACGAAAATATAAAACTATATATGATGTTCGTAAATGCATGGACACTTGCAATATGCGTGTGCGGACGCATGAAAGAATTCATCGGTGTAAATATATGTAGGTGTGTTTGTCTGCGAATATGTGAATATGTGAATACATGTGCAATGGGTGTATATTTATTATCAATATGTAACGATGCATAAAACATTGGTAAGCTGCTATTTGGAACTTAACACACAAAGAAGTTCATCTCGTCCGCGTGTTTATCTCCCTTGCTCACTGGTGCATCTCTTTATGAGCTCTCTATCTGTCTCTATGTCTATCTATTTCCGCTTCTATCTTTCTATTTCTTTCTGTCTGTTTGGCTTTCTTCTTCTCTTTCGCTGTTTCTCTGTCAGTCTCTCTCTCTCTCTCTCTCTCTCTCTCTCTGACTCTCTGTATGAATGTGTGTGGCTTACGTGTGTGCATTTATTTATATACTTGTCCTTATCTGTGTATGCATCTATGTATTTCCATGCATATTTCTATACGTGTAAGTGCGAGATATAGTCAGCATATCTTTCTATGTATGTCTGTGTTTGTATGGTTGTATTTTTAATGGTAGTAGATGTTGTTGTTTTTTTCCCGTCTATGCTCGTTTCTTCCAGACATAAATGTATCTTATATATCTGTCTCTTTCTTTGTGTATAAGTATGTAGGTATGCTTGTAATGTGCCTACGAAGCCTCCTTTCTCTCTTGCTCTCTCTTTCATTTTCCTTCCTTATGCAATAACAAAAAAAAAATGATGGGGATCTTTCTAAGCGAAAGAATATCAAGAAAATTTCTGATGGAAAAACCCTGCTCCAAAGAGAGCTTAAAACGTCAGGTGTAGGTAACGCTAGAAGTATTAACCGTATTTCATAGCATAAAACACACACGAATGAAGGTACGTAGCTTAGCGTTTTAGATGTTCGATCTTAAGGTCATGAGTTCGATTCGAGGCGATGAGTTGTGTCTTTGGGCAAAACACTTTATTTTACGTTGCTCCAGTCCACTCAGCTAGCAAAAATGAGTAATACCTGTAATTCAAAGGGCCAACCTTGTCTCACATTCTGTGTCACAGAATTTTTGAGATTTTTGAAAAATAAAAAGTGCATTTTATGTGCCATGAAATGCGTTAATAACTCAGTACTTACAAGAGCTATTTTGGCAATCGTAGTAGTTTCTCTCTGTTATTCATCTTTAAAATATCAATAATTGGTGTGTGAAAATGGAGTGTTTGAAAATCTGTTTGAAATCAGGTATACTTGGCATATGGTCACATAGTGAATGCTATGAATATGGTTGTCATCAAGGGAATTAGATTTTTTTTTTTTTTTTTTTTTTTTTTTTTTTGCAGTAGCAGGCACTGAAATTCTTATGGATTGACCACGAACTGTACTCGTAGTTTGGCTATTTCAGTTTGAGTGGAATAGTAACGCGCTTTCAATAATTCGTTGACATCTCATGTAAAACGATCTTCTGGGATCTCATCGAATGATTGATTGTTCTAAGCATCAGTGGTATCGAAAATGGTACCCTGTGATTGGTTGCCGGTTGAACCCTAACAAGGATGGGCATGGAGTTATTCTTGAGAATAGGTGTCTTGATAGTGGCACTAGAGAACTAGAATAGTTTCTTAAAAATCTCACTAAGTTATTAAGATATTTCCATCTTTCTGATGTTTTTTCCGGACCACTCAAAGTAACGATTGTGGATGCGGGTAGTTGTCACAGCCGCGGCATCTACATGAGGATCCCCGTTTTGGAAGTTTAACACGTGGTTTTCTTTACTGAATAAATCACAAAGAAGATGGCGGGAAGTATTAAATTAATAAGGGGAAATTATTTTTGAAAATAATATCAAGTTAGAATCAGGAAACCAAATTATAGAGATAGCAACGTAACTGATGTGCTGCTTGCAATTACTAATCTGGTCTAGGAGAATTTTTCAATGAGAAACAAGAAGGTGTGTTGTTAGAGCTAAACAAATGATGTAAGATTTTAGGGAGCTTCGCTGAATTCGATGACAGAGCACGTGCAAGCAACTAACACGTCATGTATCTATGTAAAAAGCCTCTCTTACAATATGATCACTATATTATGTTCAGACTCCTTTCGTGAATTGTATTTGCGCCATTTGTTTCTTGGAATAATGCTAACATAGCTTTCAGTAATACTGTTGTGGTTGGCGAGCTGGTAGAATCGTTAGCACGCTGGATAAAATGCTTAGCACTATTTCATCCGTCTTTATGTTCTGAGTTCGAATTCGGCCGAGGTTGACATTGCCTTTCCTTTTCACGGGATTGATGAAATAAAGTACCCGTTGAGTACTGGGGTCGTTGTAACCGACTAGCCCCTTCTCTCCAAATTGTGTCTATAGTGGAAAGGGTTATTGCTGCTTTTACAGGTGTTGTTGTTTATGGCCTTCTCGGGGAAACTGAGCATCGACGCGAATAAAATGCCTGGTCTGTTCCAGGGGACTTTGAACTCTCACGACTATGAATAACTTACGGAAATCCTTTGCTTGACAGTGCTATCAAGAGTTGTTAAGGTGAACTCAGCGTATGAAGTGCCCTCTGGCAGGCTTGCAGAAATACGAGCAGAATGACAAAAGCCGTACATCAGGTAATCGCTTATTGTTCGTGCACTATTATTCAATGTTGTTATGTCGAACAGCTGATGAAATGTGTAGGACAAATCCGGCTACAGATCGAATCTAAAGTGAACATTGATCCATTGCCTGCTTTTAACCGGGAAAGTAAAATAGCTTTCTTTTGTCTGGTGTCTATGATGAAAAAAACTGTGTGCTGTACAAAACTAAAAGATCTAAAGACAGACACTCTCCTCTCCTTAAAACCCGCATCGATTTCTTCCAGTTCTCTTTAGAAAGGAATTTTAGGGGTGGAGAGGGATGTCCACGCTTATAGTTAATTTGTCAATGGTGAGTTACAACACTGAACATGACACGATTAAATGGATCTACTCTCAGTGTGTAATTGCAGATCGGCAAATAACAGTTAAGTGAAGGCACTTGCTTTTGGTGTTCAAGGTAAAGCCGGTTCTGATGGTTTCCTTGATTGATCGTAGCTGATGACCTTCCTGTGTCAAGAGAACCGTAATATCATATTTCTTTCAATCTCGCTGTTTGTTTTCTCAGTAGACCTTCACACTTTACGTAACCTCTCTTCGTAATTATGCCACCATCCAACACACTTTTGGTAAAAGTATAAGAAATAGTTTTTCTTCTTCTTCTTCTTCTTCTTCTTCTTCTTCTTCTTCTTCTTCTTCTTCTTCTTCTTCTTCTTCTTCTTCTTCTTCTTCTTCTTCTACATCATCGTCGTCGTCGTCGTCTCCTCCTCTGCCTCTTCCTCCTTCTTTTTCTCCACTCTTCTTCCTCCTCTTGTCATTATTAAAAAGTTAAAATGTTGAGAGGAGAGAAGAGCTCTTGCCGTAGTTCTCCCGGTACGCTGAGTGGGTCGGGCCCTGTGGTGTTACTTGAGTGTCGTCTGAGTGACATTTCCCCAATTGGGATTTTGTTATTTTGCAGATTGTTTAGGTTTTAGTATTTACACGTTTCTGTGTAAATCCCCACTGTCCTTTGTCTTTGTATTGTCCCAAATTTTTCGCGACCCCTGTGGCTAATAAGGAAAGAATTATTATTATTATTATTGAGCGAGAGAGCAGTGCATGCCATCGAAGTGACACTCAAAAGGTCCTTGAATAAGGGTTGTTTACGGATTTTGAACGAAACAACCATGTTTCCAAAGGTGAATTATTCAAACTCCAAAGAATTCCTCTCGACACATGGCTATAATGTTCCCCCACTACTTCTGCTCGTGATCAGGGATGCAGGTATCGTCAGCCACTAAGGGTCATGTTCAACTGGTTAAGTTCGAGCAACTGACAAGCAAATCTGTGGTATTGAGCAGAATATTTGCAGTAGCCCACTTTATTATTATTATAATCATCATCATCATCATCATCATCATCATCATCATCATCATCATCATTATCATCATTGCACGTCGGACATAATGCTTAGCAGCATTTCGTCTGTTTTTACGTTCTGAGTTCGAATTCCGGCGAGATCGACTTTGCCTTTCATCTTTCAAGGCACTGGGTCGATGTGATCGACTTATCCCCTTCCTGAAGTTGCTGGCCTTGTGCCAAAATTTGAAATTATCATTATTAGTAGTAGTGTTAGTGTAGCTAACTCTACACGCCAAAACATCGGAAAACCAGAAGTATATGCGACAAGGTACCATATCATACGCTCTAACAATTCTGTGAAATCCTCGCTGTGCTTTGTCACTTTATTACAATGAGCGTGAAAAGATGAGAGACAGTTTTCACCATTGGGTTTGAAGTTAGAGCGCACTGAACTGAGTCATTTCCTCCTAGAAGCAGGCATGGTTGTGTGGTTAAGTGGTTAAGAATCTCGCTTTGCAGCAACTTGGTTTCGTGCTCAGTCCCACTCCACAGCACCTTGGGAAAATATCTGCTGGTTTTGTACCGGCACATATGACCTAACGTTCTGGCTGTACGGTGCCCCTGTGGTAAATCAAAGAAATCTTCCTCCTACTCCTCTTCATCACCATCATCACCATCCTCATCCTCATCCTCATCATCATCATCAACATTATTATTTATTCACTCATTCATTTCTGAACTTATGCCTTTCATTCAGGCAAATTAAGCAACTGCAGTCAAATTTGAGAAGTATGTCAAATGCAATTTGGTTATCAGATTTAAAATAGTACCCAAAAACAAACAAACAAACAAACATAAAAGGACACATAAAGAAAGAGAGAGAGAGGGTGGGGGAGTGAAAGAGAAATAAAGAGAGAAAGAGAAAAAAACGTATGAGAGAGGTGGGGACAAAAATGACAAGACTAAAAACAAACATAAGAATTGGAAAATGATTTCACAAAACAGCGTAAAGCGATCATGCTCAATTCTCCTTATCTTATCATTATTATCTTTTAAGATGTAATTGAGATGGTAAAAATACAGAGTTATGGAAACGTAGAAGTCTGGTGGTAAGAAAATACACAAACAGGACGACATACCATTCTGTTGGTATAAATATACAAACAGAAAACATACCATTCTGCTGGTAAAAAAATAAACAAATAGAACAACGTAACAATCTGATGGTATAATGACACAAACGAAGCAACATACCATTTTGATGGTAAAAATATGCTTATATAGTAACATACCATTCTGTTGGTCAAAAATATGGAAAAATATTGCTATATGCTATTTTGTCGGTATCAAAGCTGAAATGCATCTACATATCATATTGATGCTAAAAATTTAGAATTGTAGTAATATACCATTCTGTTGGTAATAAATACACAAATACAGAGTCTCCTCCTGTTAAAGTATACGCTCTGTAATAGCTGATAATTCAATATTAATTGTCTTTTTTTTTTTTTTGTAAGATTTAACCTTATAGAAATAATGGAGGGAACCAGATTAAAGTTTAAACAAAGGAAATTTATCCGTAAGTGCTATGGGATGTTTGAAAGTGCAGTTGAAATGCAAAGACAGTTTAGGAAGGAGTTTCAAGCAGATCCACCTTTACGGCATACCATCACTCGAAGTAGAGATAAATTAGTAGCTTAGTCATGTAAGAGCCTACTTTGGTGAGATTTTGCCAAACAGGTCGACAGGATGAAGAGGTTCAAAGGATGATACTTAAAAGATAAATTTTACGGTGCAAAACCAGCAACAGCCGACGAATTGAGGGTAGCCATTGAATGAGAATGCGCACAAATACCAAACGAGATGTTTCTTGATGATTGTGATTCCATTGTTTTATGTTATCAGCAGTGTTTGTATCAGAACAGTCATCAGTTTGAAAACAGGGGTTCGTAAAACAATTAATTTATGTCTGTAGATTTATTCAATTTTGAAAATGAAAATATACTTTTAATAAACACTGAGTTTAGAATCGTTCAGTGCGTATGCACTTTTTTTTTCTTGAGGTGGATTCATGTATATTTGTAGCGATATGCGGTGGTGGTTATACACAAATATAGTAATATAACGCTGTGGTGGTAAACGTAAATAGATATAGTAATTTGTCATTATGATAGTAGAAACACAGATACAGGGCAACTAACTATTTTGATGGTAAAAATACACAAATTCTGGAACATACTGATCTAGCAGTAGAAAATATTGCATAAATATAAGAAAATGCATTCTAGAGAGAAAATACACAAATATAGTAATATAATTTTAGTGATAAAAAATACGCAAACGTATATCGTAGCATAAACAATAAATAAGGGCTCTGTAATATCATGCTTAACAACCTGCACAAATGGTTTGTTTATAGTGGTCAAATGTTTGTACTGTACATTAGCTCAGTCCCTCCATCAAATCGATGCTGCCATGCATTAGGTGGACGGTCAGGTGTTGAAGCGATTGCAGAACAACAGAAAAGGATGTATTTTACTCAAAAACTCAATACATCACCTGTTCCGACACTCGAAAACTTAAACCTTGCGATCGTGAGTGCAAGATGTCAACCTCTAGGCCATGTGCCCTTATTGTTTCGATCAGCCAAATTCTCTCACAAAGCATTGGTTGAACCGGAGCTATAACGGAAGACATTTTCCCAAGTTGCTGTGGAGTGGGACTGAGTGCGAAACCAATTTGTTGCAAAGCGAGATTCTTAACCACACAACCATGCCTGCTTCTAGGAGGAAATGACTCAGTTCAGTGCGCTCTAACTTCAAACCCAATGGTGAAAACTGTCTCTCATCTTTTCACGCTAATTGTAATAAAGTGACAAAGCACAGCTGGGATTTAGCAGAATTGTTAAAGCGTATGATATGATACCTTGTCGTATTTACTTCTGGTTTTCCGATGTCTTTGAGTGTAGAGTTAATTTGTCTCCCTGTTTAATGTCATCACTGATTTCTTGGATGTCCTTTCGAAGTTTCACTCTATATTGGTTTCAAATTCTACCACAGAATAAAGCAATTTCGGCACAAGGGGTAAATTGATTCCATCGACCCCAGTGCTCAACTGGCAACCATTTTATCGACCCCGAAGGATAAAGGCAAAGTCAACCTCAGCGGCATTTGAACTCAGAACGTAAAGACGGACAAAATACCGTTATGCATTTCGCCCGGCGTGATAACGATTCAACCAGCACGCTACCTTCGTTGCACTCTATATTGCAAATAGTCAAGGCAAGGACATCCGTTTATGAGTAAATCCCTAATTCTACAAACGACTAATAACAGACACCTTTAAAAGAAGAATAAAACAGGATAAAGAGCGCTACTTTTCTACCCCTGTTGAAGGCAAAACATATTTTTAAAAAATCAAAAATAACGATAAAGACAAAAGTTAAAACAGTTTTAGGGATG
>NC_142931.1:125492594-125497594 GCF_046866305.1 Octopus bimaculoides
CAATAGAAAAATTAACATTATATTCATCAAAGACAAGAAATTTGAAGCAAAGCTGCGTAATAGTGGTGTCAGACGTGGCATGCAGACCATCATATAACTTGTTTTATTGTTCTCTTCCGTTTCATCTTGACATGCGCATTGCGTTTTTATACTTATCTTCCGTTTTACGAATTCAGCGTGCACATCACATTGCGTGTTCACACTCCTCTTTCCGGTTCCTACTCAAAACTTGTTTGTAGATCACAACCATCTCACGAACGTGCGTTCGTGAGGATCGTTTTGCGTTCCGATGGTTGTGAGATAATCAACGACAAACAGTAAAAATTGATGATGATGATGATGATGAGGACGGTGGTGGTGGTGATGGTGGTGGTGGTGATGGTGGTGGTGGTGATGGTGGTGGTGGTGGTGGTGGTGGCGGTCGTTGTCGTCGTCGTCGTCGTCGTCGCCGTGGACTGTCGGAGTTGTGATGAATGTTCTGGTGAAGATTCTCGTAATGAGTATCTCAATAAAGAGTTGAAGATTAAAATGAATATAATATAACTGATTGTAAAAACAAAACGGGAATGCGGTTCTGTGGAGCTCGAGCATTTCTCGAGAACAACAGCAGATGAGTGAAGTAAATTAGTCTAAAAAGTAACTACAAACGATTCCAAGAATTTTAGTTTGAGTCTGTTACTCCCCCGTACTTCTCGAACCTTCTGCTCTTTTACGTATTCTTCCGTTTGTCCTTTTTCTGTTTCTTTTTTTTTTTTGTATTTATTTTTTATTAATAAAATATTTAAATGTTAAAAGAAATTTCTGTCATAGGCACAAAGCCATGTTTTCGTTTTTAAGTTTCGCATTTAGTCTATCGCTGTCTTTTGTCGAATCTCTAAGTTAAGGGGGGGGGGGGCGTGAACAAACCAACGCCGGCTGTCAAACAGTTTATCTTTCTTTTACCTTTTACGTGTTTCAGTCATTAGATTGCGACCATGATGGGGCACCGCCTTGGAGGAATTTTAATCGAACGAATCGATCCCAGGATTTATTTTTTTATGAAGTCTGGAATTTATTTTATCTTCACTGTTGCCGAACCTCTAAGTTACAGGGACGTAAACATACCAGTACCGGTCATCAAACAGTAACGGGGGGGGGGGCGAAAACTCGCACGCGAACACACACATACACACACACACACATTCATACATATATATGTATATACGATGGGCTTCTTTCAGTTTCCGGCTATGAAATCCACTCTCAAAGCTTTGGTCTGCCGGAGGCTATAATAGAAGTTACTTACCCAAAGTGCCTCGCAGCGGGATTGTACTCGGAATCATGTGGCTGGGAAGCAAACTTCTTATCACACATCCACGCCTGCGCGGTTGGGGGATCATGCACAAAAATAAGCACGTAGATATATACTCCGAGCTTCCACACACTTACCATCTGCCAAATTTACTCACAGGATATCGGTCTTCCCAAGAACTATTACAGAAGCTATCTGCTCAAAGCGAGTTTCTCAACCGCACAACAACGCCTACCACGAAGCGATAAAAGTAAACTAAACTAAATAAATATTACAATGCTTTGTAGTAAAACATAACATGAAATATTTGTTCAATTATTCAAAATGACAGAAAGAAAATATATAGCTTTACTGCAATCTTATTTCTATTGCGTGCGTTCATTGCATTACGGAGAAACGGTCTGTGTGTCTTGGGTATACGAAGTGTTTTCTTTAGGTTTATATCTTCTGTTTTATTGACGATACTCTACATAATATGTGTGCAGTGACTAGGATTACTCTTTTCAGGTCATGTATTTATGTATTTCCCAAGACATCTATTTATTATAGAGATTCGTTCTGTCTTTTGTTGTTTTATTTATTTTTTCAGTCCCCACATTCTAGCTATTGCTGTCTCTATATATAAGCAGTGACATAGTTGTGTGTTTAAGACGCTCATTTAGCAACGAAATGCTTTCGATTTTAGTGCCACTGTGTAGCATCTTGGACAAATGTGTCCCCCTCCGGCCTCGAGTCGAATAATGCCACATGAGTGTATTTGGCAGACGGAAACTGTGCGGAAGCCTATCTATCTATCTATCTATCTATCTATCTATCTATCTATCTATCTATCTATCTATCTATCTGTCTGTCTGTCTGTCTGTCTGTCTGTCTGTCTATTTATCTATCTATCTATCTATCTATCTATCTATCTATCTATCTATCTATGCAGTTGAGTATATGTCGGGCCATAGAGTGACCAATGGTTTCACGTCCATACAGCTCTTAGCTTTATAGATGGCTCGTCAGACTCTAATAGCGAAGACCATATACCTCTTCAGATTGTGAAGGTAGAATCCCGTTACAGTCAGTTGGTAAACAAAGAATAAACAATCTGGGGCAGCGAGGACGGTTTATCACCCTTAGACTACTTCAATTGACAGTCCTTATGCGTTAAAATGGCGAACAGAGAACTCCGCCCTTAAGTTTCTTCCAGTTCGTAAGGACTTTTTCGGGTCTAATCGATGAATGAGGAAACCTATTCTTGCAGCAGGTAGAGTTTGCAATGGAGCCAGAAGCTATAAATCTCATGTCAGAGATTTAATAATCCTGGAATCCTATATAAACGGGGGCGGACGCTACAAGCTTTGCATAGCTGAGCGAGCTAAGCTCTTCAATGACACCCTAGAATCAAGATTATTAAATTCCCAAACATGAGATTTAGGGCCCCTGCCTCCATTTCAAACGCTACCTGCCACAAGTATGGGATACTCCATTCATCGATTAGATCCGAAAATGTCCTTATGAGCTCGAAGCAACCTAACGACTTTCATAAATGAATTGCTTATAGCAAGTGCACAAGTGTGCCATACGTTAGACGTCGTAATGATCGCAGAGCAACGTGAAATGAAGGGATTTGCCCATGAACGCAACGCACCACTCGATCCTGGAATCGAACCCATGATCAAGTGATAGTGAATGCAACACCCAAACCACTACGCCGCGTACATATATATATATATATATATAGTGATAGAGAGAGAGAGAAAGAGAAAGAGTTTGACGTTTCGATCATAACACTTCGTCGGAAACGAGAAAAGTAGAGGTCCAAAGAAGGAAAAGATTTCGCCAACAGCACGTGTGCGGTTACATTACTGAAGTGGATATATATGTGTGTATGTATATATATATATATATATATATATATATATATATATATATATATATATATATATATATATATATATATATATATGCATGAATAAGTACATGCATTAATACACTCAATTATGCACATGAAGACATTAAAAAAATCATGTTCATGGACATACGTGCATATACAGATGCACATAGACATACATACATACACACTTACCTCCGTACGTATCAGCACACATAGATAGATACATTGATAAATACATAAATACATACATACAATTTAAAAGCAGCCCAAAGCTAGAGCTTTCGTTCTTGGATTACACCATCCCCTCCACTTCTCAATTTCCCTCCTCTTCCTACACTCCCAATCTCTTCTTTTGCCTCTACCTACAACAACAACAGTCAAAGATTGTCTTTACACAATTAAATAGAGAAAAG
Organism: Octopus bimaculoides; assembly: GCF_046866305.1. Taxonomy (NCBI): domain Eukaryota; kingdom Metazoa; phylum Mollusca; class Cephalopoda; order Octopoda; family Octopodidae; genus Octopus; species Octopus bimaculoides. Next base: position 125,496,181 of record NC_142931.1, read on the forward strand.
TGAGAAAATCTGTCAAGTGTTTGAGCAGCAGCGGAGTTCAACATTTCAGCTTAAGACAGCGTGACTAAAGGCGTCCATATTCGTTCCTTGGGGAACAATCTCGCGAGATCTGCTTACTTCTCGTCACATCTGTTTTTCTCAACATGTGACCAAATTTTCGACGGTAGAGAATCTCCGTGGGCCTGTTGCAGTTCTTGTTTTTCGTTTTTGCTCTTTCCTTGTAATTTAACTTACATTTTTACATATTTATTCCGATCTTTTTTTTCAAATTTACCAGTCCCTATTAACCTATTATTTACTATTTTAGTGTTGTTGGTGCTGTTGCTGGTGTTGTTGTTATTTTTGTTGTTACTGTAAGTCGTTGTATCTTTCGTTTTTTATTGGTCATATTTGTTATTTTTTTTTGTTATTGTTGTCGATGTTGCGAAGATGATGGTGGTGGTATTGTTTTGTCATTCTTCTTCTTCTTCTTCTTCTTCTTCTTCTTCTTCTTCTTCTTCTTCTTCTTCTGCTGCTGCTGCTGCTGCCATTGCTGCTGCTGCTGCTGTTGCTGCCGCCATTACTAATCATTATCATCATCATTGTTGTTGTTGCTGTTATCAATATTATTATTACTATTATCATCATCATCATCATCGTTATCAACACCAGCATCGTCATCGTCATCGTCATCATTATCATTATCATCACTATTATTATTATTATCATAATTATTATTGAGTGAGAGAGCGGTGATTATTATTATTATTATTATTATTATTATTATTATTTTATGTTTGACTTTTGCTTTGCCTTTGTACAAGTTGGATCCAAGTTTCTAGTAGTAGTAGTAGTTGTAGTAGTAGTAGTAATAGTAGTAGTAGTAGTAGTAGTAGTAGTAGTTGTAGTAGTAGTAGTAGTAGTAGTAGTAGTAGTAGTAGTAGTAGTAGTAGTATTCCGCCGAGGTCGACTTTGTCTCTCATCGAGGTCGATAAATTAAGTACGAGTCGAGTACTGGGGTTGATGTGATCGATTTACCCGCTCCGCCAAAGCTTCAAGTTTTGTGCCTATAGTAGAAAGGATTATCGTTATTATTATTATTATTATTATTGTTGTTGTTGTTGTTGTTGTATTTGTTATTGTTGTTGTTGTTATTATTGAGTGAGAGAACAATGCTTGTCATCAAAGTGACACTGGGGTAAAATATACGAAGGCCGTTATACCCAACATGGCTACCCGTCTGATAAGGGTACACCAGGCACATGCATCACAACCATATGTGCGCGACACAGTGATCTCATATCAAGATAAACAGCGCATTACCTCGCAGGTGGGGCCCAGTTAGAATTTTCTTCAGGTCGAGTAGCCCATCCTGCTTAAAGGTCCCTGAATAATGGTTTTTAAGGATGCTGAACGAAACACCCATGTTTAGAGA
>NC_142931.1:125502594-125507594 GCF_046866305.1 Octopus bimaculoides
TTCATATACTCCTGTGCACACGCATACATGAATACATACATACATACATACATTCATACAATCTTTCCAGAAGTTTATAATTTAAGTATATATGAGCATGTCTAGATATGCAAATATATGCATGAAAAACATACAAATCTGCATATATACATACATGCATGCAAACATACATACATACCCTGTTAATGTTGTTGAAATTCCAGTGAAGGAACCTTGGATCTAGGTTAGAAACCGGCTCATTCACTATTGGCAAGAAATCTTGAAATAAAACTGAATAATGACATACATACATACATACATACATACATTCCTACATACATACATGCATGCACACATACATACATACACACATACATACACACACACACAGGTAACCAGCTGCTTCGCTGCTTTTCTTGAAAATTAGGCTTTCACAAAATTAGGAAAGACACGATTAAATTTAAAATCGCGATTACAAAATATTATTAGCGTTGCAAATAAGCGTAAAAGATTCTAGAAATAATACCTATAGCATGTACATATACACATAACTATATACACTTGCATAATCATGTGTATACATTCGCTAAACCTACACCCATACACGTATTGGAATCCATGCATGGAAACACACATCAAGGCAGATGCACATACACATACGCATATATACATACGTACATACATGTATACATATATACACATATAATAATACGGATACAAACATACATACATACATACATACATACATACATACATACAGACAGACAGACAGACAGACAGACAGGCAGACAAACAGACAGACATAACTATCTAGTTTGTGTTATCTTAATGCCAGTGACAGGACTCCGTTTCTGGACTGGAGTCCGAGTCTTTCTCTACTGGAGACAAATTTGAAAAATAAAACCAGAATAAGATATATTGCAAACTGCATCGAAGCTTACAAAGTGTTTACCCAGATTATGAATATAGTTTTGTATCAATAATTATTCGCACACTTGGTTATGTTACTAAATGTTTAAACAACAATCTAACAAGTTGTCTGGAAATTCAATCAGAAAGCAGAATAGCAAACGTGCAAGGTTTTCATAACATTAAACAGTTGTTGGCAACGAAATTTCCATTACGGGAACTTAATTTCTTTGTTACAAAAATTGCCAATACTTAATACGAAACTTTCACAGAATTCGTTAAAATAAACACGAAATGCACGCGCACACACGCACGCATACGCACACAAACACACACACACACGCATACACACACACACATCCACACATCCACATATACATACATATACGCATAGATAATATATACACGCAAACAGTCATCCATCCATCCGCACACACACAGATATATATATATATATATATATATATATATATATATATATGTCTATATATATATATATATATATATATATATATATATATATATATATATATATATATATATATATATATATATATATATATATATATATATATATGTCTATATATATATATATATATATATATACATACATACATACGGAGGTATATGCGTACACACGTACACATCTTTCTACCTACATATGTACGTACATTCGGCCTCCACGTGCATACACATACGAACGTATATTCTTGCACATATCCATACATACATGCATTCACACGTGCATATATGCATGCATACATACACACATACATACATATATGCATTCACTTGCACAAAACTCCATTTTGAAATACTGTAATTCGAAAAGTCTTGACGATAAGAACGTTAATCAAATTTCAAAATTGAACTCCAGAACCTGACATTTGTACATGTTCCAATGACATTTGTAACTAGATCATGTTCATGTTGAGCCCTAGTTCAACACTTGGAAAGCAGATCAGTTTGCAATTGTAGTGTATCTCAGATTACAAAGTAAGATAATCTCAACAAGCAAGGATTATCTGAAACGGACTTGCCATTAAGAAAAAGTGATTTTGACGGTCTGGAGACAAGAGGACAGCTATCATCATCTGTTTCTACCTCAATAAGATTAGGTCATCATCCTAAATGTTGTTCTTAATGGTATGCACTTTTTGAAAATTCTTGGTTCTTACCCCTTGTCATTTGGAGTTTATTGTATTTATTTAAAGTATTTGTTTACCTTTCTCTCGAAACGAAGATAATTTCTATAAGCTAAATAATTCTTCTTGTGTGGTATTCATTTCTATTTTCCATATATCTATGGCCCCTCTGCGTTAGCTCTCGTTTTAGCTAAAATTATTAAAATTACTCTTGGCCTTCATATATTCTACTCTTTTTGTATATATATCTGTAAACCTGCTACAACGTAAAACATATGCAAGTTGATGACAGCTACTGAGGCAGGAACACGTATACATATACAGAGCTTACCTCTTGTCTCAAAACAATTACAGTCTCTTTTCGTTAGTAGTATGGTAATTTCGCGTGGAGGCGCAATGGCCCTGTGGTTAGGGCAGCGGACTCGCGGTCATAGGATCGTGGTTTCGATTCCCAGACCGGGCGTTGTGAGCGTTTATGGAGCGAAAACACCTAGAAGCTCTACGAGGCTCCGGCAGGGGGATGGTGGCGAACCCTGCTGTACTCTTTCACCACAACTTTCTCTCACTTTTACTTCCTGTTTCTGTCGTACCTGTAATTCAAAAAGGGTCAGCCTTGTCACGCTGTGTCACGCAGAATATCCCCGAGAACTACGTTAAGGGTACACGTATCTGTGGAGTGCTCAGCCACTTGCATGTTAATTTCACGAGCAGGCTGTTCCATTGATCGGATCAACTGGAACCCTTGACGTCGTAAGCGACGGAGTGCCAACATGGTAATTTCGTATAATTCTTTATCCTTGAGGTTATCTTCTCCTCTCATCTACTCAAAGTGTTTGTTTACTTTTGCTCCCGAAGGTAGATAATTTCAATAAATCATGAGTATATGTTGATTAGAATTTAATTTGTCTTTATTCGTCTTATCAGGACGTCGAACTAGCTGTCATCAAAACATTGGATAGTACTCCTAATGGAATTTGTGTAGACACTTTGCCCTCGGGATTTTTCAAATTGCAACGAGGTCAACTTTGCTTTCATAATTTCGAGGTCCATTAAAATTATCAATGCAAAGCGTTGCATTACCGGGGTCTGTCAGGGGGTCTGTCAGGGGGTCTGTCAGGGGGTCTGTCAGGGGGTCTGTCAGGGGGTCAGGTCGGGCATGATGCCCTTCATTGTGTGGCTCAGCTTATCAGGTCCTGGCAGCCACACTTACTATACTGAATAATCATCGGTTGTGTGGAGAGACCAAAAGTTAGATGCGTACGCAACTGCTGGTGTTCCCCTCCAAACCTTGCCCTATGTACAATCAAGCTTGATCAACGAAGCAAAGGCCATACACATATATATATTTGAGGTGGTGGTGATGATGGTGAATGCGTGTGTGTGAGTGTGTGTGCACGTACGCATGCGTGCGTGTGTGTATGTATGTATGTGTGTACGTTCGTATACATATATATGTATTTAAATATATGCATGTACACACTCATGCACAAACACACACAAACTTTAATTTTTTTATTCCTTTCAGGCATGCGGCTGCGGTCATGCTGGACCACCGTCAGTATATATATATATATATATATATATATATATATATATATATATATATATATATATAACTTTTGATCATTGTAAACAAAAGAAATCATGTTTGCAGATTGTTCTATCTATCTATCTATCTATCTATCTGTCTTTCTGTCTGTCTGTCTGTCTCACTCTCTATCTGTCTGTCTGTCTGTCTATCTATCTATCTATCTATCTATCTATCTGTGTGCGTGTGTGTGTGGAGAGAGAGAGAGAGAGAGAGAGAGAGAGAGAGAGAGAAAGAAAGAAAGAAAGAAAGAAAGAGAGAGAGATGTGTTAGATAATAGTAAAAAAAGACTGACAAAGAAAACACGGTAGGGTTATAATTTTTGAAGACTTATAATGAAAAGTGTTGGTGTTGCAGAGTTTAAGAATATGTGTTAGAAACGGTGATACCAAAATCTCCCAGAATATTTTCAAAAGTTAGTAGATATCCATATAGATGCCGTGACGAGCCTCGCTTGTGAATGTATATCCTAAGGATTGAGTCTTTGTTTACATCAAAACGACATACCTATGTCGAAGAATTTTAAGAAATGAAGAAGTTATATGAGTATCGAATTCTACATTAAAGTTCTTGTTTTAGATTTGACTTTTGTTATTACGAACAAACACACACTCGTTATGCTTATATACACGGGTAAACAATTTAAATTTCAAGCCTTCAAACATATTCCTACACCAACCGACTTGAAACTGAAAATTTAACGCAGTCTATAGCCGACTAACGCTCTCATATGAAGCTCAATACTTAAAGCCTTGTAAATATATCGGCTACTAAAGGCAGCGAACTGGTAGAATCATAAGTGCAGCCAGCAACATGCTTCACGGCTTGTTAGTCCGTCCATACGTTCTGAGTTCAAATTCCGCAGAGATCGATTTCGCTTTCATCCTTTTTGGAGTCGATAACATAAGTACCAGCTGAACACTCGGGACGATATAATCAACTAGACCCCTTTTCTTTTTAAACTGTTGGCTTTGTGCCAAAATTTGAAAACCATATCTCGGCTCCTCCAAACAAGTTAATTACAGTCAGTCTTCTACTTTCAAAAATATGTTCTTATGTACACCATAAAACTAAAAAAATGCAGAAATCTTTGCAATCAAGCTACTCAAAATAGTATTTTAGCAAAGTTTTCCAATTAATTAATATTTTTGCTGAATTTTGTTATTTTTTAAAACTTTCATAATAATAATTTCGACATAAACCAAAAAATAGTTGCCTCTCAGATGAACAGTATTCTTATCCAACTGAGAATCATTGTCTTTTATGAAAGACACATGTATATGTTTGCCGATGGACGGAGGACTCGGCGCATTTTATTAAAACACCATATTAGCTTTGAACGATAATATGTCAACATGAAATTTAACAGTATACGAAAG
>NC_142931.1:125512594-125525094 GCF_046866305.1 Octopus bimaculoides
CACAGGGTCCCGGGTTCAGTTCCACTGCGTGGCACCTTGGGCAAGTGTCTTCTACTATTGCCCCGGGCTGACCAAAGCCTTGTGAGTGGATTAGGTAGACGGAAGCTGAGAGAAGCCCATCGTATGTGTGTGTGTGTGTGTGTGTATTTGTGTGTGTGTGTGTCTGTGTTTGCCCTCCCCCACCATCACTTGACAACCGATGCTTGTGTGTTTACGTTCCCGTAGCATAACTGTTCGGCAAAAGATGCCGATAAAATTAGTTCTGGGGTCGATTTGTTCGACTAAAGTCGGTACTCCAATAAATATGCAAATTAGTTGCTCCACTTGTCTGTGGCACCAATAATTTTTTGAGTATATAAATAGATTGGCAACGCTTTCTTCTGAGTTTGTCAAATGATGTATAGACCTTTGATTAAAAGCCTATGAGTTTCGAAAATTGATTAAGAATCTTCATAATACTTTTCAATCTACGGAGGAAGGATTAAGTTTGCCATGTTTGTGTAAACCAACATTTTTGCCATGCAAGTTTACGAACGCGCACACATACATACACACATAGATAGATACATAGATATACAGGTTTGGCCAAAAGTCACCCGACAGTAAATCAAAATTCCATAAATACTATCTGTAATTCTGTATTGACTCGAATGCGAAAATGTGTCGCTCAAGAAGAACTTCAGTTTGAACAATTTCCATGATGTTTCGTATTTAGATGCTTTTATCAAATTCATTCAGTTGTTAGACATAAATAAATCTTGGAATGAAATGGGCTTCTTATACTGTGAGTTGACTTTTGGCCAACTCCGTATATATATATATATATATATATATATATATATATATATCCATTATGCAATTACAAGATCCACTCTTTATACATTTATTCTTTTATTTATTTCCTTGTTTCTGTCGTTTGAATGCAGCCATGCTTTAAGGCATTTTAGTCGAAGAAATCGACATTCTTGTAAGGACTTATTCTTTGTAAGCATAGTACTTATTCTATCGGAAACTTTTGTCGAACTGCTAGGTTACGGGCACATTACCACATCAGCATGTGTTGCCAAGCGATGACTGGGAAGACAAACACAGATGCATACATACAAATACATACATACAGCCACACAGAAAGTATTCAAAAACCTTTCATTTTAATATAAAACTGTTTTTATCATAACTCGATTATAAAAACATTAACGTATGTGCGTGTGTGACTTTGAGAGAGAGAGGGGGGGAGAGAGAGAGAGACGAAATGAGAGAGAGAGAGAGGGAGAGAGAGACGAAATGAGAGAGAGAGACGAAACGAGAGCGAGACGAGACGAGAGAGAGACGAGACGAGACGAGAGAGAGACGAGACGAGACGAGAGAGAGACGAGACGAGAGACAAAGGGGAGAGAGAGAGAGACGAAACGAGAGAGAGACGAAACGAGAGAGAGACGAAACGAGAGAGAGACGAAACGAGAGACAGAGAGGGAAAGTCAGAGTAGGCACACAAAATATACATGGATACATTCACGCCGCCATGTACAGTTACAAACACACACCAAATATATGTATGTGTACGTGCGTTTGCGTACATGTGTGTGTGTTTGTTTCTATTTACGTCTATACGCTAACGTACATCTGCACGTATAAACACTCCTATGCTGACATCATTGTGAAATTGTGTTCCTTGTATTAAGCAATATGTATGTCAACAATAGCCAAACGAGCCAAATGTTACAAACATATGTCACTTCTACATCTTTACCCCCAACAAACACCGTAAAACAGAACTGATTTTTCCAACTCATTTTCAATTAGGTCCCGGGGAGACGGCCATGAAAGTTAGGAGGGGGCCCTAAGAATTTTCTTTGAATACAATTTAATTAGAGAAAGAGACAGGGAGAGAGAGAGAGAGAGAGAGAGAGAGAGAGAGAGAGAGAGAGTGTTAGAGGGGGGAGGGAGAAAGAAAGAAAGAGAGAGAGAAAGGGGAGACTCTAATAAGCTGCTCTGTAAGAAAGCAACAGTTCGTGGCAGAACAACACATAATAATTAATTAAGACAGGTACAATATTGTAATTCTAATTAAAATGATGTAATATCCAACACTGCCAGCATCAGTTACGTCTTCTCCGTTTCAGGCATTCGACTATGGCCATGCTGGGGTACTGCCTTGAAGTGTTTCAGTCTAACAAATCTACCTCGGGACTTAACTTGTTACTGTTCAGTACTGGTGGGTATTCTATTAGTTTCTTTTGCTGAACCGCTAAGTTACGGACACCTAAACAAAAACAGATTTTATAAATAGATGTTAGATTTAATTGTACCCTGCTGGGATACTATGAAATCTAATATTTATTTATAAAAGAATATTCATTGAGTTCGAAAATTTGACCGAGTCAATTAGAATTAACGTTAGAATGGAGAATTTTTTAATTTCTCAGTTTTGTGTGTCTACACAATAATTATCAGTGTGCATATAAATTAATTCACTCTTTTCTTTTTTTTTATTAATTCACTTTATTCTTTTTTTCATTGAAAACATCTTCTTTAGTCTTTGTTTCAGTTAGACTGCGGTCGTGCATGCTTTCTTCACTGTGTCCCTTGGAAAATCTTCGAACACCTCCTTGATGTTGGCCATCAACTCGGCCTTGGCCTCGTAGGTAGAGCCGTTGGTGTCTTTATCAACTGCACATCACACATAGTAATCCATGGGATTACGATTGAGGGAATTAAGGGGTCAGAAATTGGGACTGGTGAAATCGCAGGAATTCTTCGACAACCAATTCGGAATCTTTCCGGGTGAATGGCAAGGAGCCGAATCCTGCTGCAATGCATATGATCTTCCGGTAGCAAGCCGCCCCAGCCAGGCTTTGACGACAGTCTCCAGCAGCTTCACATGACCGTCTGATATGAGCCGAATGACTTGTCAAAGATGTGGGGCTACATGACGCCATCCTCACTGGAGATACACCCAAAAACCATTACAGCTTGGAGGAACTTGGTTTTCATGGAACGTGGGACATCATATGGATTGCAGGTAAGCCACCTGTTGTTCAGCGTGTTGTGCAACTGGTCGTCGCAGAAGTTCTTTTCATCGGAAAACCAGATCATCCCGGCTTAATAGGATGCTTTGTTCAAGAAGCTCCCTTACCTTCGCCAAACGGTTTCGGCTATCAGAATTTGTTCCTTGCACCTCTTGTACGAGTGTTAGTGAAGGTCCTCATTCAGACTTACTTTCATGATCGCGACTTCATCCATTTCTCTCGTCAAAACCTGGATTCCCTTGCTCAGATCACCCATCACGTTGTCCTGCAGTTGTTGGATGGATTCTGGCACGTGGATGCAGTCAGAACGCCTGCTGTGTCCCATCCTGCTAGCCATGACTTGCAACCTTTACAGTGTTTACAGAGCTTTGAGAAGAAGTCATGATCTCGACATTTTGATACTCTGGGCAAACCATCATGATATAGGTAACTCTTTGCTAACATTCAGTTGGCCCTCCGTGTCAGCTAACTTTTTCTCAACCAAGGAGTAGGGCAGAGAGGACGGAAATTTTTGAAAAATTCACAAAATCATTAATTTTAGCTCCAAACAAATTTTATTGACATCAATGTGTTCGCATTGAATTATATTGAATTAGCATTTGTCAGAATCAAGTGTGGAAAACAGCATCCATCATGTGGTGTCCGTTTTCATTGATGCACTTCTGAAGGCTTTCTTGGAAGCTGGTCACCACTCTCTCCAGCATTGCCCTATTGATCTGGGCGACTTCCACGCGAATAGCTTCCTGCAAATCGTCCAATGTACGGGGCTTATGCGCATACACACTTACCTTGAGGTTTCCCCATAAGAAATAATCACGCATGAACAAATCAGGGGACCGAAGTGTCTAAGGAATGTCAGCAAATTTGGAAATGAGGAAGTCACTGAAGAGAGGGCAAAGAATGTCCATTGATGCTCTGGCTGCGTGGGCCGTCGCCCCATCCTGCGCCCCACATACGTCAAATAGGCATACATTTTCTTCGTAATTCAGGCACAAAGAATTTGTTTACCATCTCGATGTAACGCTCGGAGCTCACAGTAACAGTATTTCCATTATTGCCTTCAAAAAAGTAAAGAACAGTGAGGGCAGCTTTTCCAACAGCACACCAAACCATTACTGTGCAGAGGTCTTTCGTGCAATTCTCTCGGATTTTCAAGAGCCCAATAACGACTGTTCTGTTGATTCACCATACCATTGAGATGAAAATGAACTTCATCACTCATTAACCAAATGAGGTTGTCATTTGCCTCAAAAATTGATTCCGTCTGATGTACAAAGTCAAGCAAATGTGAATAGTCCAATCTCCCTATTGCCCAAGGATGCAACGCGTCACCGAGAATTGAACTCACGACCTTGCAATCGCGAGCCGAATACCCTAACCACTAAGCCTTCCTTCCTTCCTTCCTTCCCTTCCAGTCTTCCTACCTACCCTCCATTTCTTTCAGTCTTCCTTCCTTCCTTCCTTCCCTTCCAGTCTTCCTACCTACCCTCCATTTCTTTCAGTCTTCCTTCCTTCCCTCCATCTCTTTCAGTCTTCCTTCCTGCCCTCCACCCCTTTCACTCTTCCTACCTTCCCTCTATCTTTTTCAGTCTCCCTTAATTCCTTCCACCCCTTTCAGTCTTCCTTCCTTCTTTCCACCCCTTTCAGTCTTCCTCCCTCCCTCCCTCCCTCCCTCCCTTCCTTCCTTCCTTCCTTACTCCCTCCCTCCCTCCCTTCCTTCCTTCCTTCCCCCTCCCTTCCTTCCTTCCTTCCTCCCTTCCTTCCTTCCTTCCTCCCTCCCTCCCTTCCTTCCTCCCTTCCTTCCTTCCTTCCTTCCTTCCTTCCTCCCTCCCTCCCTTCCTTCCTTCCTTCCTTCCTTCCTTCCTTCCTTCCTTCCCTCCCTTCACCCCTTTCAGTCTTCCTTCCTTCTCTCCATCTCCTTCAGTTTTCCTTCCTTCTCTCCACCCCTTTCTTTCTTCTTTCTTTCCCTCCATCTCTTACATTCTCCCTTCCTTCCCTCCATCCTTTTCATTCTTCCTTTCTTCCCTCCATCCCTTTCAGTCTTTCTTCCTTCTCTCCACCCCATTCATTCCTCCTTCCTTCCCTCCATCCCTTTCAGTTTTCCTTCCTTCTCTCCACCCCTTTCATTCTCCCTTCTTTCCCTCCACCCCTTTCTTCTCTACCTCCATCAATGTTTGCTCTATCTTTTGCTTTCTTTTATCTAAATCTCAGTATTTTCCGTCCTTAGTTTTCCAGCGTACCTGTGTATGCGTAAAAGCACACACATAAACATACGCACACGCATATGCTCTTACGTATTCACATACTTACGAACTCACATACTTACACATACACACACATTCACACATTTGTTCTATCTCTCTTTTTCTTCCTAGTGTCTCACGCATTCTTCTCTCTTGCTTTCCCAAACTCCTGCAGTAACTTGGTCTCTCCATCTTCCTGTCTCACCACATTTCCTACACACGCACACACACACACACACACACACACACACACACACACACACACACACACACACACACACACACACACACACACGCACACACACACGCACACACACACACATTCATATACGGTACTCGTTATGGGAACCTCTATGTGGCCGTTCAACATGTTGATAATAGCAGCTAAATCGCTTTCAAACCACACGTTACCGTCTCAGCAAAGAAAGCATTAGTTTATGCGGTTCTCAGTTCTTCGCACATAAAATATCGATGGGATGGTCACTGATAGAACTGACCTGTGGTTTTAAAACAACAACGATGCCTGCGCGCGCACACACACACACACACACACACTCACACATACACACGCACACTGACACAAACACAAACACACCCGCCCAAAAACGAGCTCTTTCCACACATACATTCACACACACACACACCGCGCGCGCGTACAAACCAGCTGACAACACGACGTTGCCTTACCACCGCCTCCTCCTTACACCACTAAAACATACTTGACACACGATGTCCGTACTTTCACGGTTCACTGATTAATCCTATGTCTCATGCTATTATGTCTTCAACGTACCATCTCTCTATGGCCTCTGTACATAAACGATATTGCATGACACAACGCATACATACAAAACCAACACACCAGACATACATTTATTTACACATAACATCCATATATACCGCAACATACTCAATGCGTACATCCGAAGAAATACAAAGACGTATTCACCATATTAACACAATCACAGACAAACACATAACTACACGTTTCCCAAATAAAAAACCCAGCTCACTCGAATACGTGGTGGTGCTCGCACTCAAAACATTTTAATACTCTGCCCCTCCTATCTATCTATCTATCTATCTATCTATCTATCTATCCGTCCATCTATCTATTTATCTAACTGTCTGTCTGTCTGTCAAATCCACGGTGCAGAGCATATTAGGTTGGCAACTAAGTTCCCGCCGTTCTTTTAAATTAATTTTTTTTTTCAAGGTTTAATAAAAAAAAAATAACAGCTAATTAATCAATAATTTATTCACACTTGTTGTTTACAACTTCTTCCCAACGTTCAATAAGATTTTCAATACCCCGTTGGTAGAAATCACCCGATTTCGACTCGAAAAATTGATCCAACCAAGCTCTCAATTCTGCATCAGCATTGAAAGAAACTCCGCGTGTAGCATTTGAAAGAAATCGAAAGAGGTGGAAATCTGTTGGTGCCAAATCAGGAGAGTACGTACGTCGGGTGTGGCGGCATTTCTCAGCCATGCGTTTGAACGGCTTCCTTGGTCATATTGGTGAGATGAGAGCAGGCGTTGTCATGCAGCAGAACTCCATGCTGCCAATTAGGTCTTTTCTCTTGAATAGCCGTGTTGAGTCGTTCCATCTGTTGAACATAGAGTTCGGCGTTGACCGTTTGGTTCCGTTCAAGCAATTTGTAATGGATAATCCCTTCCAGTCTTGTTTCACGCGCAGTGTAACTTATTTACCGGGGCTTAGCCATTCCTTACGCTGCTTCATGTTGATGTACAGGCACCAATTTTCGTTGCCAGTAACGATTCTGTAAAGAAATCGTTGCTTGTGTCCATGAGTTGAGCGGTGACGAGCAAGCAAACCAACGGAGATTGTGGCTCTTTGATTTTTTTGTTGTTGTTGTCAATTAAAGCATGCGGAACCCATGCTCCATACATCTGAATGTTTCCCATCGAGTGAAGATGCTTCTCTATAACAGTGTGGGAGCATTCCATTTTCTCTGTCAGTTCCCTTGTCGTTTGACGAGAATTTTCGTGGAAAAATTGGTTTAATCGCTCTTCATGAAACTCAACTGGACGGCCAGAACGAGGTACGTCTTTGAGGTCAAAATTTCCATTTTTGAACTAGGCATACCAATCATGAGCGGTTCTTTCAGTTATGGCCCTCTCTCCATACACAGCACAAATGTCGCGATCAGCTTTTGCAGCCTTAGGACCTTGATTAAAAGCAAAAAGAAGGAGGTGTCGAAAATGCTCGTTTTTTTTCTTAACTTGACATTCCATTTTAATGATCTGAAAATAAACAAAAATTAATAAAATTAACTAGAAAAAAAAAATAGATTCCAAAATGATTCAAAAATAGAATTCTCGAAAAAAAACAGATTCCAAAATTTACAAAAACGGCGGGAACTTAATTGCCAACCCAATATTTACAGTGATTCTTCTATTATTTAATTCTGTCAAGTGAAACAAGTTCGAACAGACTTCACAGCGATTTTTTAACCCCAAGAGGACATCTTGTCTAGTTGGTTAATGATGCACAGCTACATGTGGGATATTACAAGCAGGGGAGTAAACTCCTACCACCTTCTGGCGACGAGAACAGCAGACCAGCCAGGTTTCGGGCTATTTCTGCCTCTCTTCAGTACTGGACACCTCGTCTGCTAGAGATGGCAGTAGCGCTTCTGCTCGAAATATATATAATTTCAAGCGATTTAGCCACAAGCAAAAATGATAGTTCTAACAACTCTCTAAGAGATCAACGCAATAGTCGCACTAACATGTAATGTTCGTAGTCACTTCAACATCACTGTCTGTTCGAACAGACTTTTTGGCGATTTTTTAACCCCAAGAGGATATCTCTAGTTGGTTAACGATGCACAGCTGCGTCCGAGATGTTGCGAGAAGGTGAGCTAACAATACAGACGAGAGGCAGAAATAGCCCGAAATCAGGCTGGTCTTCTGGTCCCGTCACTGGGGTGGGGGGTCACTCTCCTACTCTCAAGGTCTTGGATACAGTTGTACATCGTTAACCAGCTAGAAGAGATGTCCTCTTGGGTTTAAAAAATCGCAGTAAAGTTCATCCGAAAGTACAACCATGTTGAAGTGACTAAGAACATTACTTGTTAGTAAAACTTTTAGAGAGATTTGAGAACTAGCATTTTCGTTTTATTCTTTTATTCTTTTACGTGATTCAATCATTTGACTGCAGCCATGTTGTAGCACCGCCTTTAGTCGAACAGTTCGACCCGAGATTTCTATGTAAACCTAGTACACATTCTATCGAACTCTTTTGACGAAGCGCTAAGTTACGGTGACTTAAACACACCAACATTCGTTGAGCGATGGTGGGGGGACAAACACAGACACACAAATACATACATATATATATATATATATATATATATATATATATATATATATATATATATATATATATATACATATATATATATATATATATATATATATATATATATATATATATATATATATATATATATATATATATATATATATATATATATATAAGGGTTGCAGTTTAACCATCGAAGAGACATCAATATAAATATACAGATATAGGGCAGGGAATTGCCAATTAGTAATAAAATTAACAATTAACAATTTGCCAAGTAGTTCAGTATGAAAAAAACCTGGCGCACATGGGATAGATTCTTGGGGTGAAATGTTGAACTTACTAGCCGATAAATTTTGTAAATGCCTTTCCTCATGTGATTTTGATGTCGCTTGGTCAAATACCCATGAGTTTACCGACATTTTCAGATTTATCGTACATCATGCTGAGGATTGGAAAAGAGTAGTTTTATATTCTTAACCATGAAACGTCGTACATGATTAACTAAAAGCAGGTTTGTTTTTTGTTTTCTCTTCTGTTTTTGTTCTATGTGTGCCATAAATATTGCCATCCGTTAGAGAAAAAAATTGTAGTTTAGAATCAGTAGTTCTTTGACTGCTATTTCTAAATGTTCAGTATGTTGGTGAAGCAACTCATGCTGACCCCTATATATTTATGATTATAAATGGTTTTACCGATAAAGGTTTTTTTCATACTGAACTACTTGGCAAAATTGTTAATTGTTAATTTTATTACTAATTGGCAATTCCCTGCCCTATATCTGTATATATATATATATATATACACGACGAGCTTCTTTCAGTTTACGTCTACCAAATCTACTCACAAGGCTTTGGTCGGCCCGAGGATATAGTAGAAGACACTTGCCAAGGTGTCACGCAGGGGGACTGAACCCGGAACCATCTGGTTGAGATGCAAGATTCTTACCACACACAGAGAGGGAGAGAGAGAGAGAAATGGAGAGGGAGGGATATACGTGTGTTTATGTATTTATGCACGTGTGTATATATATATATATATATATATATATATATACAGAGAGAGAAAAATGGATATATATATATATATATATATATATATAAATATATATATATATATATATATATATATATATATATATATATATATATATATATATATATATAGATAGATAGATAGATAGATAGATAGATAGATAGATAGATAGATAGATATAGCTGATATTCAATTTTATATATTTCTCACTTCCAAGTTATTAATTTCGCTTCCATAATGACAGTTGTCATATAATATGAAACAATTCTAGTCTATCCGTATTTGATTCAGGGTGGCACTTTTTAATATAAATGCATGCCAAAAAATACGCTGACAACCTTCTTTGATAGCAATCAGCTTCGGTTGGCATTCAACCTACTTCCGGTACGTTTTAAAAGACTTTATCGCTTTAATTGTCCATAGATATTAAAGGTCTTATTGAGCCCTGAATCGGTTATAGCATGATACGAGAAAAACTATGAAGTTAGATAGATTGAGAGATATAGAGAATGGAATGGAAGAAGTGAATGAGTGAGTAAGAGAGAGACAGAGACAGAGAGGTGGAGGGAGAAGAAGAGGTATATTAATAGAGTACAGAGGGAGAGAGAGAGAGAGAGAGAGAGAGAGAGAGAGAGAGAGAGAGTGATAGAGAAGCAGATAGATAGAGACTAAGTGATGTGGAGTGACCGAGAGGATTTATGTGCATGTAGCTATCGAAGGTAAAATAGTAGGTATAAATGTCTGAAGATATATACTCTTTACTCTTTTACTTGTTTCAGTCATTTGACTGCGGCCATGCTGGAACACCGCCTTTAGTCGAGCAAATCGAGCCCAGGACTTATTCTTTGTAAGCCTAGTACTTATTCTATCGGTCACTTTTGCCGAACCGCTAAGTTACGGGGACGTAAACACACTAGCATCGGTCGTCAAGCGATGTTGGGGAGACAAACACAGGCACACAAACATATTCACACACATATATATATGTATATATATATATATATATATATATATATATATATATATATATATATATATATATATATATATATATAATAATAATAATACAAAGAATATATATACATGTATACACACATATATGTACATACTTACATCTACATGTGTATATATATGCATATCAGGGTACAGGACGTTAGAACAATGAACTACAAACAACGGAACGAACACATAGGAAAACGGAAAGCCACTTGGAATATTCCTTCATCAGCTGTCTCTATTCTAACTAGACGTTTCGAAGATAAGATAGAACGTACTCTAGAATAGTCTCTTCCTGAGTAGTGGATCAACCCACTACACAGAGGATTCCAAGGTGGCAAACACAAACCAAGACAGGAAAAATTGGACAGTGAAAACAACATTCAAAAGCCGTACGGCCAAACGCGAATCTGAGGTAGAACGCTAGTAGTTCGTCTTGCCTTCACAGCGGCTGGAGTGAAAAGAAAGCTGACCACAGGTCACACGAGAGCAGAGAGGATGGTGGAGGGAGGAAGTGGAACAAGGAGGAAGGGACAGAAGGGTATAGCAGTGAAGTAGAGGCCAGGACAGAGGGATAGATAGAAAGATAGAGGAAGACAGATAGATAAATAGATACATTTCTTTTATTAGCCACACAGGGCTCAACGAAGATGGGACAAATACAATGTAGAGCTTTTCTTTTTGGGAGGGGGAAGGAAGGAAAAAAAAAAAAAAAAAAAAATTGGTGGTGTCGATCAAAAGGGATTGTAGGAAGGGAAAAAGGGGCAGTTCGATCAAAAGGGATCGAAAAAAAAAAGAAAAGGAAAGGCCGATCAATAGGGATCGTGTATCACACAGTAATGTTCTCGTGTAAAAAGAGGGGAGGACAGTTTAGGTTTAGCCGTGGAAGGAAAAGCCCACGGAAAAGACCACGGTAACCTTGGTCAATATTCTCATTGAAGAAACTATAACAGTAAGTGACTCTCTTTTGCCTTTTTGTTTTATTTTTTTTCTTGTTCATAGGGTTATGCTCAAGATGGCTCCGTCGTTCACACGTGCCATCCTTGCTACATTCACCCATCTTTTTTGAAGCATTCACTAGACAAGACTTCCCTTTCTACTCTCAACTTCCTCTTCAGGTGATACTTGAAGAAGTTGATGAGAGATTGCCCAGAGAGGAAAGTCTTTGTCTCTAGACCTTTCAGACGCGTCCACCATACACATTCTTTCGCCATAGCCACAAGTACGATGAAAATAGCTCTTCCTTCCCGTTTAAAGGAAGGAGGCGCGACAATATTCACGATAGACTCGGCTGATAGACCGACTCGTCCCACACGCGATAGCAGTTGTTCGACGTAAGCCCACAGCTCGGAAATGGTGGGACGCTGTACGAGTGCGTGCAGAACGGTTTCGTCGCTCTGCCGGCATCTCGGACAGGTCGGCCCCGTGTTTCTCGAGCCATGCCTGTAGAGCTTATCCCGAACGGGTAGTGCTTCTCGATAGCACTGCCAGGCCAGGGATCTCTGGAAGTTGTCCATAGGTCCCGGCCCGAAGGTCGTCTTAAACAGGCGGGTCAGGTATTCCTCGTCGACGCTCAGGTTCGCCCCGAGATCGTCGTCGTACCTTCCCTCCACTAATCCACTATAGAATGCGTTAGTTGTGATGCAGTCGCTCAAGGTTGACCCGGGTTGTTGGAGTTGCCGAAGAGCAGCGCGACACTCGCGGTGCCATTCGCCACTTGGAATATTCCTTCATCAGCTGTCTCTATTCTAACTAGACGTTTCGAAGATAAGATAGAACGTACTCTAGAATAGTCTCTTCCTGAGTAGTGGATCAACCCACTACACAGAGGATTCCAAGGTGGCAAACACAAACCAAGATAGACAG
>NC_142931.1:125527594-125537594 GCF_046866305.1 Octopus bimaculoides
GAACATGTGTCGTCTGAAGGGGTCGCCCTTGTAGGAAATACAAACTGACGTTTTGACGTGGTATATTGTAAGGAAATTGAGACCGTTGAAGTATCTTTGAATATTTGTTCTTTCCATTGGCGTTTGGCAAAGTCAGTTGACGATTTTCCTTCGCAATAAAATCTTATTATAGCAAAGAGAAATCCTTGTTTCATAGTCTCTATTTGACGCTAAATATAGTTAAGTTAGAATTTGGGAATTCTTAACATAACTAAAGACCTTTTGCTCTACGTAGTTTGGTGTAGACCAAAAACGAGGCGGTTGGTTACTTTTCATAATCTCATTTGCTCTTGTTAGGGAATCTAGCAAAAATTTTTAAGGAAGTTTGCTTCTGATAGGACCCTATGGAAGAGGTGCCTGAGGTTTCTACCCCCACGACCCTCCCATGAATGGTTGGCGGAGAAAATGGGTGGATGTATGGAGTACTTTCGTTGTGTCTTTGCCATCCCGGTTATAGCCCTTGAAGGCAGCGCTCCAGTATGGCCGCAATCAAATGACTGAAACAAGTAAAAGAATAAAAGTATATAGTGACAGATGGTGGGGAGAAACACATCAAAGCTGCATCACCAAACCTCGTCAGGCAGAACAAGAACCTCAGACATAGTAACAACAACAAATTAGAAAGAAATGGCAGTTAAAACTAAATAGCAGCTATAACAGAAGCAACAAAAATACCCTTCTCTACTGAAACGAATATAAACCATTATCAATAGCAAGCTATAAATCTCCGATACGGCCTCCCAGCACTGACCGTCAGAATGTCATAAATTGCCGCTAGCAAACGCCATGTTGCATCCCACTTGCAGAAGAATTACCAGTGCAGTGTTACAGGTTATCAGATCGAGGCGGGAACTGTTAGATGATTGCAGGAGAGTGTGCATGTATCTATGTGTATATATATATATATATATATATATATATATATATATATGGGTATGTTTGCATGTATACGTACGTGTGTGTGTGTGTGTGTGTGTGTGTGTGTGTGTGTGTGATGTTTTGATAATCGTAGAATGAATTTACAAACTAGCAGGGCTGAAGGTGGCAGTTGAATGGACGGAAGATAAATGGCCAGGCAGATAGAATGATGTAATGCGCTAAAACTGGAAATCAGATCTTTCGGTGGTTTATTTATAAAGCCATAACACCACCTTTCGTTTGAGTAAAACACTCTCTTGCTTTCAATATATATATGCATGCGTGTATATATATATATATATATATATATATATATATATATATATATATATATATATATATGTGTGTGTGTGTGTGTGTGTGTGTGTATTCATATATTATATATATAGTGTATATATTATATATACACGTATGAATGCATGCGTATCTATCTATTTCTCTTTTCCTCTCTCTCTATGTATATATATATATATATATATATATATATATATATATATATATATATATATATATACCAGAATTAGCACATAAATGTGAGACAAGGTTGAAAAAATAGTCCTCGAATACCAGAGGTACAGTAATATGCTTTATTAAAAAGCAGCAAAAATATCAGCAAAACTGTTTTGTCGCTTGACATTTTAAACTTTGAATGAATTCGGCACTGCCAAATCTAATCTGAGGAACTGCAGTTCCATGGATGAGATTTGCTGTCCGTTGGAAGGAGAATGTCTTGAAAAAGGTATTGCTTATAGAGCCAAAGTGCAAGTAGATGACTCGCAAGAATATAAAACATATACAGGGGCTTCAGAAAATTCATTTAAGACTCAATTCTATTCCCACCGAAATTCTTTCCGATACACCGAGAACAGGATAGCGACTGGTCTTGGAAAGCATGTCTGGGAATTGAAAGAGAATGACACCCGTCCTTTCAATGTAACCTGGAAAATTTTAGAAAACACGTCAGCATACAGACATACAGCTTATAAAAGACCTATGAAATGTAACCCTTGCCTCTCAGAAAAAAGTTATTTATCCTGTTCCAGGATAAAAATGCTTTGAACCAGACACGCGAGCTCTTAAATTCCTGCAGGCACGCCGCAAAGTTTAAAACGTCTATCGACAAAATACCGTATGGGTAAAATGTTTTGACTTTCGAAATATGTTTTTTTTTTACCGTCGCATTTGAAATTGACTTCACACCGTACAATTATTTTGCATCGCAACGCTAGTGAATATTTCGACTTCATTTTAAAGAAAGCCTTTGACTGTTTTACAAATTTAAGCTTAGGCTTCGCCGAGGTTTATTTTTAATTGTTTACTCGCGTATTTGATAATATTATATCAAATTAATGTACAATTTCCTTATTTTTACATTTGAATATTATATATACCGGACAGTTTTTAAATTGTTTACGCATGTATGCTATGATGTAGATATGTCTCTATATATTTATGTGCATGTATGTAATGTAGGTATGTATATGTATGTATATGCATGTATGTGTGTGTGCGTATACATATGTGTGTATATGTGTATATATATGTGTGTGTTTATATATGTTCTCTATGTGGACCGCTTGTTTGTTGTACCTTGTTTATCATTTTGTCCATGTTCTTTTGCAACGTCATGTACCCAGATATGTATCTATATGTACATGTAGATGAAGGTATGTACATACATGTACATATATATGCATATACTCATATATTGTTTATATATATATATATATATATATATGTATATATATATATATATATATATATATATATATATATATATATATATATATATATATATATATATATATATATATATATATATATATGTATATACATAATTAAGGGATCAGCAATAGTTTCTTCACCACATACCAAAGTTCTGAAATAGCAGCTAAAGTGCCAAAACTCCAACAGATAGCAATACTTGTAACTCACAAAGGCAAAAATTATTAATTTATTAATAAATTAATAATCCTTTACCCTTTTATTTGTAATATATATATGTATATATACATACATATATATATATATATATATATATATATATATATATATATATATATATGTATATATATGCGTGTATATATATATATATATATGTGTGTGTGTGTGTGTGTGTGTGTGTGTGTGTGCGTTTGTGTGTATGTGTGTGTGTGTGTGTTTACATAAATGTCCGCGCGTATGTGTTTATGCGTAACTCAGTGTGTGTGTGTGGGTGTGTGTGTGTGTGTGTGTGTGTGAGTGTGTGCTCGCTTGCAACTATGATCGAAACAGCCGTTCCAATCTAAATTATAAATAATTAATTGAACAAGAACTGAATGAAAGAAAAGAAAACGAGAGAAAACAAAAAAGACTGATTTAGTAGTTAGCTTTGACACTTCAATAGTAATACAGGCGAGATGTCCTGGTTTGTATGTTTATGTATGTCAGTCTGTGAATGTCAGTGTGTACATGTATACATATATATACGTGTCAACGTGTATATGTGTGTATATATGTGTCAACTTGCATGTTTGTATTAGTGTGTGCGTGTGTGGGTTAGCGTGTGTGTATGTGTGTGTTAGCGTGTCTATGCTAGTTTGTGTGTGTGTGTATGTGTTAACGTGAATGCGTGTTAGCGAGTGTGCATGGGTATGTGTGTGTGTGTGTTAGCATGAATGTGTGCTAGCGTGTGTGTGTGTGTGTGTATGTATGCGTATCATTGTGTGTGTTAGTGTGAATGTATGTTAGCGTGTGTGCATGTGTGGGTGTGTGTTAGCGTGAATGTGTGTTAGCATTTATACATGTTTGTGTTTATGTGTTAGCGTGTGTGTATTGGTATTTGTGTGTTAGTGTGTTTTTGTGTGTGCGCCAGCGTGAGTGTGTGTGTGTATGTGTGTGTGTGTGTGTGCGTGTGTGTGTGTGTGTGTATGTGTGTGTCTGTGTGTTAGTGAATGTGCATGTGCGTGTGCGTGTGCATATGTGTGTGTGTTAGCGTGTGTGCATGTGTGTTTGAGTGTTTGTGTGTGTGTTTTGTGTGTGTTAACGTGAATGTGTGAGAGCGTGTGCGCACGTATTTTTTGTTTGTGTGCACATTTATGTGTATGTGTGTTAGCCTGAGTATGTTTTAGCGTATGCGCATGTGTGTTTGTGCGTGTGTGTGTGTGTTTGTGCGTGTGTAGGTTATCATGAATGTGCGTTTGTGTGTTTGTTAGAGAGAGAGCGAGAAAGTGTGCGAGTGAGTTTGTTATGGTACAGGGTGCTCGGGCAATATTTGACGACTTATTTTCTCTCTTCTTTTTAAATTTTATTTTAGGAACAACTTTGATGTATTGGTGAACACTCAACAGCATTGGAGAGCATAAGGATTAATGTTGCAGTCGAGAAAAAGCTGACATGGAGGACTAAAAGACATCTGAATATTGGAAAAGCGTTAAGTGTATCATAAGGATTCCCGCCGGGTATCAAAACGCCGACATTATAACTGCGGCTCAGTACTGTGTGAACACTGCAAAGGCTGTAAGACGTGACATGAGCAGCTACAGCGGAGCCTATGGTGTTCTGACTGCGTCTGCGAGCCGGGATTCATCTAACAAACGCAGGGACAGGGTCTTATACTTAATTGAGACGGCTATGTGAAGCTGTTAGAAACTGTCCTTAAACCCTGTCTGGAGAGGGTTGCTGTTGGAATAGGATTATGCTTCTTCCGAAAAATCAGGAGGGGTTATTGGAGAATTACTACTATTTCACCAGCACCAGTTTCTGGCCTCCCAATTCTCTCAGTTGCAACCCCAAGGATTATTATGTCTATGAGCGGTTGAGAAAGTTAACAACCGCTCTGGCTGCAACACCTAGGCTGAGCTGGTGGCCAAGGACAAGGAGGTGTTCGAAGATCTTCCTTTAGTTACAGTGAGGAACGCATGCACCAGGTTCCGGAACCGTCTTGATGCCGTGGTAGAAGCTTATGGCAGCTACTTTGAGTAACCTGTTATCGCTCAGCCATAATATAGTTGATAGTATTTTACTTTTTAAAATACTTCTATTTTTCGACGAGGTATTGTATTTTCTTTTCCTTTTATGCAAACAGTCAAATTTAAGACCAACACCCTGTTTATCTGTATCGATGCTTGCATGGGTGCTTCGGTGTGTATATGTGTTTGTATGGAAATTTTCGAACAACATTCTTTGCATTGATGTTTATGATAACAAGGAATTCTCAACATTTATTCCAGGGGAGCTTGTTTTCGAATGGCAATTTATATATTTATGTATATTTTTCACCCTCAGGTGATCAAGCAAGCTTATTATTAGAGTGTTCGAACTATGATCATCCAAACTTATTACCATACAATGCTTCCAGAACTGCATTCTCCTGTGTCTATTTTCTTCTAAGACAGTAGTGTTTTTACTTAATAGGATATAGTTGCTATTTCTAACGTCTACGCTGGCCACGCAGAGCCTTTTTTCTTAGTATTTTTCTTTGCATGCATTTTGTATTAGGAGTCACGGAAAAAAAAGTAGAGAAACGTTGGAATCTATTCAGAATCCGACAACTCTCTTTTTGTTGTAGTTGTTTCGAGTGGTGAGCAATTCAAGTAGGAGATTATCTAAATTTATTCTTTGGAAATTCCATGTTGAAAAACATTGCTTACTGCTTACTTAACATCAGAAGGTCTAGTCTGTGTTGTCGTGTGGTTGCTTCTGAGCCTCAATGACCCTGAGAGATATGCCAGCGGAGTGCAAGCTCCCCGGAAGGGCTTCTCATACTGGACAGATCAAAAGACTGAAGCCATGCTGATATGGGCCACAACTTCTTTGTAAAGCCTCCGCTCTTGACTAAAAAATAAAATAAGAATCAGATTTGAAGAATCATCGATGACAGTTCAAAACAAACAAGATTTGAGAGAAGAAAGCTTTACCACAAGAAAACATGACGCTGTACAGCAAAATCTGGAATGAAACTGCGAGGAAAGAGCAAGGAATCAACTGGAGCGAAGCTGAAAAGAACCCAAATTTGAGAACAGCGGAGAAATGTTGTCGATGGCCTATGCTCCAAATGGAACAAAGAGCTTAAGTAAGAATACTTTGCCTGTGAGGCTGGAAACATAAATGACCTCGTTTCATTATCTTCACTAAAATCTCCATCATCCTATTTAAGTTTCGCCGTTTCCTCTTCAAAAGAGAATAAGTAAACTCTTGAACTCGCAACTAAAGTTACCTCTATATAAGACACCAAAGCTTTACAATTAAGCCACAGAGATATCTATGACTTATAATCTATATGATAATATATTATTAAATAGAGGTATTATTTCTCTTACGTTTATTTATGCGCGTGTTTTTTTTTTATGTCTGCTCCTTATTTAAAAATTATTTATTAGTTTAATTATAACCATAAAATTGTTCGTACGAGGATTTATTTTAGCTTTCTTGGGTTTACTTGAACCGAGTAAAAGAATGAGAAATTAAACAAAAATTCTAAAAGGTGATATTTTGAAATGCAGAATTAAAACAGCTGCAGAGTATTTCATTTCTTAATCTTGGATAATTCCAATTTCCGAGATGATGAATATTTTAATCTGTAGGATGAAAGTAAAGAAGCTGAAATCTTTCAGCAGCCGACATTTCGGCAACAAAAATGGTTGTTATATCTATTATAAATGTCCCAGCTTCCTGCACATTTACACTCCCACACACACTCACACACACGCACATACGCATATACACACACATACAAACAGACACATGCACATACACGCACATACACAAGCACATACACACGCATACACAAGCACATAGACATAAACGTATTTGTCAATATACACATGCAGTCATACACACCTATGTATATGTGTGGGCATATATGCGTGTATGTGTGTGTATGTATATATATATATATATATATATATATATATATATATGGACGTACATACACACATACACAAACACACACGCACGCACACACACGCGCACGCACGCGCACATATACACACATGTAAACAAGTATTTCTATGCAAAAATATTACTCTTGTACATAGCAATTAGCAGAGGGCTCAATAAATATGATAAAATATTAGGTTTATTGTAATAATATTAGGAGATATATGAATATAGACAAAATAAAAAAAAGAGTGGGAGTTACTGTCATGAAAGAATTGTGTGTTGTTTGTCGAGGAGATTAGGAGATAGAGCAAAGAAGGGGTGATGAGAGAAAGGAAGATATGCGAAGACTGTGTATACGAAAGAATTACCGTCCAAATATGTGAGCAGTACAATTATATAGGTCATACTTAACATTTGAAGTTGAGGGTAATGCAGCAGAAGCCATGGATCTTTTAGTCATGAACGCTTTTATCGATATTGTTAATGCGAAATCGTTGTAGATCATCAGAAACTCCGAAACCTAGTATTTTTCTACAAGTTACGAGTTTTCGCCGTTTACCACACGCGGGAAAAGCCAAAGGTGCAAGATTTAGGATAGCAATTCGTTCAAGTTCCACTGAGGTCGATTTTACCTTTCATTCTTTCGTGATCAATAAAATAAGTATCAGCTGAACGTTTGGGTCGATATAATCGAGTTAACCACTTCGTTGAAACTGCTGGCATTGTGCCAATATTTGAAATCAATATTTTGTTTTCTTTCGCAATTTTCTGAATTCACAGATCCAGTATTTAAGTTTTTTTCAAATTTCATATCAATATTCTGTTAACGGCATTAGGAAAATAATAAAAATAGTATAATCCCTTTTCCCCGTATTGTAAAAACATGAGGATTGTACAAAAGGAAACACAACATTCTACCATACAAACCAATGTAAGGAAGGGTGCAATGATTATTGGCCTCAATTTTTATTATCACTTATGAATAGGCATAGATGGTTTTTAATAATATCCTTTAAACAGACCCGTCGTTGATACCCTTAAAAATTCTCCACCCCGAACAGAAATACAAATACAAACATACCCAGCATCCTTTAAAAACACACACAACATAGAAATTAAAAAGAAAGGGCTTCATCAACTCAAATGAAAAAATAGGGCTATCTTATCAGTAGGGTGAATTATGCGAACCCCAAAACTCACTATTATGATTTAATATGAAGGAGAACGAAAGAGGGTGGGAAGAACTACTGAAGGCAGAAGGAGAAAGTGAAGAAGGGTGTAGTGGGGATGGGGGTGGCGCAAACTGAAGAAGCACGGGCTGTAATCTTAAGTGGAAGATAAGTACGAGTGAAGCTCTTAATAAGTAGCAGCAACAACAATAATTGCAAAATTCTGTTGTTTTTATCAGAGGCGTGAAACCTTCGGATTTTTGGTAGGGATCAAAAGAAACGGGGAAATTGTGACGATTATAGAATTTCTCAAGGGTATTGCATTTAAGGTGTATATGAAGTAAAAGTTTCCCAGCCGGGAATCGAAAGCGGTTCGTGCGTACGGTTCGCTGAAAATAGCATCTAATTTACAGCACCAGGTGCTCACAAATACAAAAATAATAATAATAACAACAGTAACAATAACAATTATTATAATGATTTCAAATTTTGACACGAGGCCAGCAAGTTCGGGGGTGGGGTTAAGTCTATTACATCGGCCCTAGTGCTCAACTGGTATTTATCTAATCGATCCCTAAAGGATGAAAGAAAGGCAAAGTCAACATCAGAGAAAGAATTGAATCGCAATTGTTTCATAGATTGCGCCACGATATTGCATTACTCACCACTGAAAAAACATTCAGTCCATCACAATCATAAATTGAATGAATTGTTTCAATTATAAGCGTTCTGCAGAGAATGTTGGTTAGCAATTGGCAGCCAGCAATTAAGGATCTTTACAAACCATAAACTAAACGCAATGAAAATAATAGCAACAATAAAAAAAAAAACTTCGGGGACTTACGTTTTTAAGCTTGTTTTAAATTAATCTAAAAGTCAGGCATCTTGGAAGAGTTTGATCTAGACTTATGATCACGAGAACGCAAGTATAATCTCACTGGGTTTTATCCAGATATGAATAAGTCAGGCCCATGATTGTTTCATTTAAGTTATTTATGTATTATTACAGAATTGCCTAAGGCGGCTTGTAGCAGAATTATTACCGCAAAGAGCTTAGCAGCACTTCATCCTTCTTTATGTTCTCGGTTCAAATTCTGCCAAAGTCGACTTATCCTTTCATCATTTCGGAGTTGGGAAAATTAGTACCAGTTGAGCTCTGGGGTCGATGTAATCAACAAGTTTCCTTTCATAAAATTTTATACCTTGTGCACCACTGTGCGAAAACGTTTTACTGAATCTCCTGTGGTTGACTGTTGCATGAAGAACTTGTAGCTAAGTGCGGACTGACAGAAAATACTCAGCCAAAAGGAAACTAACGTTAATGACGACTGGACACAGAAACATTTAGTTGAGAAGCAAGCTACCTATCACGCTGTGATTAATTATTTGGACTAAAGTGTTCAATTTCTTACTCTACTTTTGCATGTGCGCAATTCATCAAAGCTACTGCTGGCGGTTAAATTGTTCTCAACAAATGAACGAGGGACCGACGAAAATACTAAACAAATTTCGAAAGATATTGGGAATGAAGATCCAATCAGTATCCTTTCTGATAATATTGTGCAAAAGGTTGAGACATAGAATTTTGTCTCAAATCTTTTTTCACAACGGCAGTACAAGTCCTCTAGAAAAATCGAAATGGGAATTTGGGAAAGCACTCTTCTGTCGAAAGTACGCGTTCGTAACAGACGTGTAGTTTGTGACCGTAGTCGCAATATTGTCTTTTATCACTCAACGCCTTTGATCAGATGAATATATTCGAGACAAGTGAATATTGCTTTTTAAGGCGATCAACAAACGGAATACGTTATCAGAAAACAGTTTTATTAAGAAAAAAATTTGCAAATGACATTAATTATTTGATAGCTTACTTTCTATCATTTCCAGATTCAATGAGAGGGCGCTTCAATTTGTTTTTCTCATATTGCAAACATGTCGTTCCTAATATTTTTATCATCAAAGTCCCCATTACGGGGGTTAATTTTCTCACAGCCTCGGTTTTTTTTTGTTTT
>NC_142931.1:125542594-125545094 GCF_046866305.1 Octopus bimaculoides
GCGAACAATGTGGATTCGTGTATGCATATATACATATATATATATACATATATATATATATATATACACATACAATAAAGAATGGGAGAATAGAAAAAAAAACATGAAGACAAAATAAATAAGTAAATACATAAATATATAAATAAATATTGGTAATAATATAGCACCACTTAAGGATTCTTTCCACTTATCTTCTCCGCCACTACAAATAACTCCCATAGCAGCAACAAAATACATATACACATCATCAAAACAATGATACATATATTATTAAATATATATATATAATTATATGTACATATATACATGCATAAATGTATATATATGAAATAATTATATGTGTGTTTATATGACTGAGGCTGTTTATGTTTACATGTACGGATATGTGTATAAGACGAACTAAATAGTAATATGGGACAAATTAGTAGACACTCAATCAAGTGCTTTTAAATGGTATAGCACGCTAGGATTCTAGACTCAGGACGCCCCTCTTTCACTTATTCAAAATGGAATTACAATCTTAGACGGTAATTAACAAATATGTATGTGTGGATGCGTTTATATATGAATGTGTGTATATATATGTATATATGAGTATGTATAAATGTGTGTGTTTGTGTCTATGGTGGGGGCCTTAGTAGTTGTACATATCTGTTTATATGTATTCACGTGAAATGTCGGCGCTTTCAGCCGAAGTTTACGCAAGCATTTATATAGAAAGACATAATTGATCTTTGGAATGGATCTCGAAGCACACGTAAGTTTATAAGCTTTATGCATGTGCTTCCGACATATTTCAAAAAAGAATTATTTTACGTTCTATCGAAAGTTTATAAATACCTAAGACGTTAACAACATACAATTCTCTAGAACTCGCTAGAATATATTTTCTAAAGTGGATAGAGAAATTCAAGGGATTGCTTTGGTCCAATGGCAGAACGTCTGTCATGTCTACAGTCTCGGGAACCCCACCTTGGGGTTCAGAGACACGCACATTTGTGATTCCAGCCTACGCTTCCCTGGAAGTTGCAGTTATATTGCTGGTTATAACAGCGTTGAGAGGAGACCCCAATATATTTTTCAAGCGGAATTCTCTTTCTCTACCTAAGATCCGAACGTGTGCCTTATTAACCCGTGCAAGAGACGATGCTGTATGGTTACCCTTTTGAATCCCTTTCATATTGCAGTTTTTGATGGTCTCATTCGTGTCAGGCACCAAGCTGGTATTTGCATTTGCCCCGTGATGTACACACACACACACACACACACACATATGGGTTTTTTTTTTTTTTTAATGAAAAACACTTTAAGAAGCAGAGAAGTCAATATTTATTACTGGTGAAGGCCGGTTTATAGGGTTACCTTGGACTGCAGTTCATCAGATCAACGGAACAGCGAGCTCTTGAAATTAACGTACAAGTGGCTGAGTACTCCACAGATGCGTGTACCTTTAACGTAGTTCTCAGGGTGATTCAACGTGACACAGAATATGTCAAGGCTGGCCCTTTGAAATACAAATACGACTGATTTTTCCAGCTGAATGGATTGGAGCAAGGTGAAATAAAGTGACTTGCTCAAGGACACAAGGCATCGCCAGGAATTGAACTCACGACCCTACGATTGCGAGCCGAATACTCTAACCACCAAGGCATATATACACACACGTATGTATTCTGTGTTCATAATATAATAATATAAACAGACAGAGAGAGAGAGCATTTTTATGTCTATGACGGAGTTAATGAGAGCATTGGTGGAAAATGTGTATACGTATGAGTGTGTGTGTGTGTGTGTGTGTGTGTGTGTGTGTGTGTGTGTGTGTGTGTGTGTGTGTGTGTGTGTGTGTGTGTGTGTGTGTGTGTGTGAGGTATGCATTGTTCCTTTGTTGCGTTATGTACCTTTATCAGGGAGGACTGTTCAAGAGATCAGAGGCGAGTCAGCTAGACAGGCGGGAGTAGGGTTGGGGAAGACAAAGAAAACACAGAAAAGTTTAATAAATAAACAAAAACAACAACAACAACAAAAATCACTAGAAAAAGAAAACTACAAGATTAAACGTTGAAACAAAACACTAAAACAGTGGAAGCATCGAAATAAGAAAGAAAGGAAAGAACAGAGAATGACGGCGCTTGCTTGCTGTTTGGGATGTAAATGCATGGATATTGGATAAGATGAAAAGCCGGGTGAGGTGATATGTGGCTGAATCAAACCAGAGAGAGAGAGACAGACAGAAGACAAGTAACCCATTCATTATAAAAACCCTATCTTTACATACAACAAAATATATACACAATCTTGCCCTCACCCTCTCACTGTCGACCCTCTTTCTATCTCCTTTCCTCTCCCTATACCTCTCTCTGTTTCTCTTACTAACGTCAATGAGAAGTGGTATAATTTATTCGAACTAACAGTGTTTTTAAGATTTTAATTGAACTGCCATTAACTTAGGAGCAAATGTTGTGGGGCGGGGCGGGACCGATGGATGATGCAGAGTGGGCAG
>NC_142931.1:125550094-125560094 GCF_046866305.1 Octopus bimaculoides
ACTTTCTTCGAGTTAAAGTCTATAATAATAAAAGCGAAATTCTGTCTGTCCGTCTGGGATCCATGTATCTCAGTCTACATTTGGTCTACATATTATGTTATACCTTTTTGGAACCGGGGTGATCAAAATCTACCCTTCATTTGGTTCTTAAACATCCAGCATTTGGGTTGCTATTTCTAGCAGGTAAAGCTAGTCTGATTCCCACCATCTTGATTGGCGTTTGTCAAATGCCGTCAGAGATCAAGGTGTATATAAATGACATTCGTTCCGTTAATTTTATGTCGAGATAAGAACTTTGGGACAAATTGGCCAACTGTTGGAATTCAACTTGGGACTGGAACAATAGAATGATTACTTTACAGAATTAATTCTCAACCGTTCTTAACCACTAATCCAAACACCACCGGGGCATATAGTCATTATAGACGTATTATAGTCATGCCATTTAGCTCTCTTTACATTTGGGCCACAGGCCCAATTA
Source organism: Octopus bimaculoides (assembly GCF_046866305.1). NCBI lineage: Eukaryota > Metazoa > Mollusca > Cephalopoda > Octopoda > Octopodidae > Octopus > Octopus bimaculoides. The sequence goes on from NC_142931.1 coordinate 125,550,576, forward strand.
GCCTTCTGCAGGAGCTAGCTTAAAAACTGCACTCCGTGTAGTTTTTAAGCTAGTTGTGAATATATGGAAAACAGAAGAGGCGGGAGCAGGGCTTCATAGAGCAGCATCTTGTGTGATATTAATATATCATGGTGGAGGAAAGAGAGTGGATAGTTGTCCCTGCTCCATTTACTCTGTATATATATATATATATATATATACATACATATATATAGTAGTTCTTTGACTGCTATTTCTAAATTTTCAGTATGTTGGTGAAGCATTTCATGCTAAGCCCTATATATTTATGATTATACATATATATATATATATATATATATATATATATATATATATATATATATATATGTATATATATATAAGTACAGGTAACTTCTATACGCTAGAAGGCAGTCAAAAACGACTGAAAACCACAAAGTAACCGTTACAAATAAGGTAAAAGTTTTTATTTTCTCTCCCCTTTGAAATGTTTTACTTTGTGGTTTTCGGTCGGTTTTGACTGCCTTCTAGCGTGTAGAAGTTATCTGTTATGGGTAATTTCTTTTATACTTTATATTGAATATGTTGTCTATTGACTTTTTTTACATGCTAGGCCACTGGTAGTATAACTCTGTATAGTTTTCCTACCTTTTATATATATATATACTTAAGTATTTAATATTAGCATTTCAAAGTTCGTTTCGGCATTTTTTCATTTTCTGTCGACAGAAACTGCGTTTGCGCAGTGAATTATGGGAAAATTAGAATGTATATTTGAGAAGACATGTGCTTATGGCCTCCTGTCTTGTAAATATACGTTAATTCCTTGACGGCTGGTTACTGAAGACGATTTTCCTAGTAAATTACTTTATTTACTAAAAAAATCAAAAAACTATAGGTCTAACCGTTAGACATAAGGTAAAAGTTTTTATTTTCTCTCCCCTTTGAAATGTTTTACTTTGGTTTTCGCTCGTTTTTGACTGCTTTCTAGCGTGTAGAAGTTACCTGTTATGGATAATTTCTCTTATACTTTATATATATATATATATATATATATGTATATGTATATTACTGTGTCGGCCAGACTATCGGATGTGGTTATATTCCAATGGTTACAATGCGCTTACTCGCATTGGTTTGCCTTTCGAATGATGCCACCCGCTTGTCAGGCGGGCAGGACAGCATTCTTCCTAAAACGGAACGGCAGTCCATCAAAGGGTTACTCATTTATAACTGAATGGGTAAGGGCAATGTGAAATAAAGTGAATCGAAACCACATTCTTGCGATCGTGAGTGCACCACCTTAACCATTCGATCATACACACACACACACAAGTACACACACATACACAAGTACACACATACACATACATGCTTACACACTTATATATATTAATATATATTAATAAATATAAGCATTTACAGGGCGGCGTAAAAGTCACTTTTCGAAACCTTATTTTCAAAACATTAGAACAATCTTTGTTCTTAGGTCGGTCGTTAACTTCTCCCTGATTAATAGCAAACCATTATTTTAATTATCTAAGCTGTATATTAATTCTTTGAGGAATGTTTTCGTGTTTGGCATATTCCTCCCCCTTTACATAGCCAGCCTTCCGATATAGAATTCATAGATTAAGTGGTAAAAAATTTCATAACACACTCTATGAAATTCTTTTACGTAGACCTCTTTTAACTTAGCGTACGTTCTTTTTTCTTTGTATACACTTAAAAAAGCTAATAATCATTAGACTTAAGAAATACGTTAATTGAAGGCTGCAAGTATATTTTGTAACTACGACAATTGCTCCATGAACCGAGTAAAAGGATTGAGTACGGAAATGCATCGAATTTAAAATATTAGAACCTTTTAATTGCTATTTGTACATTAATTAAATCACATCTATAATTAAAGATCTTACTTAACTTATAAGAAAAGAAAAATATTAGGTTATTTTTATTTTCCTTTCTATTAAATCTTGTATGCTAAACCCCCCCCCAAAAAAAAACGTTTTAGAGAAGAAAAGATCTTGTGTGTGTGCATCATGCGGCACCTTGGGCGAGTGTCTTCTGCTATAAGCTCGGGGTGACCAAATTAAATTAGACAGAAACCCTTCATATATATATATATATATATATATATATATATATATATATATATATATATATATATATATATATATATATATATATATATATATATAGAGAGAGAGAGAGATATTCCAAGAGAATATTAAAACATGACACCCTCTTCTCCACTATTTTCTTGATATCACTCTCCATGCTTTCTCTCTCTGTATATATATATATATATATACACACACACGCATACTGACAAACGGACAGAGACAGACAGCAAAAGAGAGAGAGATTCGCTACAGGCTTCATTAACACACCAACAACCCGCCAGAACTGGCTAGATTCCATAACACGTTTGAAAGTGAAGTAAGACAAGCAGGAATATATGCGTTGGCAGGACACTGCAGATAAGTAGATATGTAAGTACCAAATCGAATTGAAACTGTAGTCCGACTCAGGGTTGGTGCCAGGTGCGGCGTAGGTATGAAAAAGACAGTGCAAAAGGGTTTTAAAATTTACGGCAGCCCTCTCGGTAAAGCTTTATTGATGTATTCATAGACTACTTCATAGCACAAATCCACTATCTTCGGAGGAAATTTTAAACACGTATAAACAGGCGACGTAAAACTTTTGGTGATGACATATCCAATAAACAACATATTGGATCAGTGACATATCGAAAATGTTACTTGTGATTATACCATTCCAGACAAACTCTCCCTCTACTGGAGTAGAGAACTTTTCACATATGCTGGGTGAGCTGAAAGTGTTTCGAATGTTAAATGATTTAAAAAAACTTGATAACTAAGGAAGAACAGACCATAAACTTGGAATAAAGAGTATATAACATATATCACAGGCGTGGTTGAGTGGTAAGAAGCTCGCATTCCCAACCACATGGTTCCGGGTTCAGGCCCACTGCGTGGTATCTTGGCAAGTATCTTCTATTATAATCTTGGGCCCTCTAAAGCGTTGTGAGTGGATTTGATAGAAACTGAAAGTCATACACACGCACACACACACATTTATATATATATATATATATATATATATATATATATATATATACACGTGTGTGAGTGTGTCTTTAAGACTGAGTTTGTCCCCCCTCACTGCTTGACAGCTGGTGTTGGTTTGTTTACATTCCGTTACTTAATGGTTCGGCAAAAGAAAACGACAACATAAGTACCAGGCTTACAAAAAAAGAAAAAAAAAGAAGTGCTGGGGATGATTTGTTCGACTAAACCCTACATTGTGATGCCCTACCATGGCCCCGATCCAATGACTGAAATAAGTAAAATGTGAAGATCTGTATATCATATTAGATCTTTTCTACTGAAGGCACAAGGCCCGACATTTTTGGTGGAGGGGGCCAGTCGATTAGATCAGCCCCAGTACGAAACTGGTAATTAATTTATGGACCCCGAAATGATGAAAAGCAAAGTCGACCTCGGCGGAATTTGAACGCAGACCGTAAAGACAGACGGAATACCGGTAAGCATTTCGCCCGGCGTGCTAACGATTCTGCAAGCTGGCCACCTTGCATATCACACTGAATAGCTACACGGTATTAGAAGGCATGTACCTCTAGACCTGTCTGAGCCGGAATCTATCATAGACCGGTTTAGTTAAAAATGCTATATATATATATATATGTATGTATGTATGTATGTATATATATAAGATTGACCAGTGACCGGTCTGTCAATATGCTAGAAAAAGCTCACTAAAAAAATTCTCAAATACGGATTCAGCGGGACAAAAACAGGCGGGCTAGACCAGTGAAAATTGTACATACCTCGATTAACTGCAGACTATAGTTTCAAAATCAATGCTTCCAAAATAAAAGTATCTATTTTGAAGATAAATAGATACTTTTATTTTGGAAGTATTGATTTTGAAACTATAGTCTGCAGTTAATCGAGGTATGTACAATTTTCACTGGTCTAGCCCGCCTGTTTTTGCTCCGCTGAATCCGTATTTGAGAATTTCTTAAGTGAGCTTCTTCTAGCATATTGACAGACCGGTCACTGGTCAATCTTATATACACAAGTACTATAATCTTTTTAGGATCTCCCAAAAAATTTTTTCATGAACCTTCTGATTCTTTTAATGTGCTAGTTTCCGGGTATTAAATTGATATTAATTAATATCGAATTTTTACCATATTATGTTATATATATATATATATATATATATATATATATATATATATATATATATAGCATACTAATCAAAATCAGCATTGCTAGAAATAACAGTCACAACAATTCAACGGCCACAGAAAGCGCTATCTTAATGACTGACAAGGGAGGCAAGTTCCCTTCAGCAGCAGATATAGTTGCTGTAGGGAGCTTGCCTCCCTTCTCAGTCATTAAGATAGTGTTTTATTTGTGGCTATTGAGTTGTTTTGACTATTTTTTCTAGCAATACTGGTACTGATCAGCACCCTTTGTCATATTAGTGATGTATATATATATATATATATATATATATATATATATATATATATATATATATATACATCACCTTGTTCCTTTCTGTGGAAGAGCGTAGGCTCGAAACGTTAAAGACTTTTTCACTTCCAGTGCGTTATACTAATACACCTGTTTGTTGTCTACACCACCTGTCTTCGTCTGTTGCTTTGTTTTTTGTGAATTCTCCCCATATATATATATATATATATCAGAGCAAGATGAATATCGTTGGTGCAGTGACTGACGAGAACGACTGACGTGTTTCGCCTTTATTGACGCTTGTCAATGCCTTGTACTACAGTGATCAGCTTAAAGGAAATTCGTGTCTCAACATGGAGGAAACAGTGAATAAAGCATTGCGGAAATTTGTTGATCTGTGGAATAATTCAGTATATGCAATTGATACAGAATTAAATCACAACCTTCTTTTGTGTGTTCGTATTAATATATACAGACCGTTGAAAGCCAAGAGACTATAGAATTGTCTGATATACAGGGTGTCTACAAAGTCTGGGTACATGGGGATTAACACATACTTTAAGAAATTATTATTTCTTATAATTAATTGTTTATGTTATGATTGTATATACTACATGACCCAGACTTTGTGGACACCCTGTATAATCTCTTCATAGAAATGTTGTGCTAAAACACAATTCCTACCTTCCTACATACATACATACATACATACATACACGCCCCCCCCCCCGCACGCGAACACACACAGACATACACACACATCGGAACGAGACTAATATTGTCGCCGCAGTGACTCACAACAGATACGTTTCGCCTTTCTAGAAGCGTGTCAATGCCGGGCACTCGATTGTCGCCATTTCCGTATATAATAGAGTAAACACGTAGACGTGGATGGAAGACGGTGTACGAGAAACGAAGAGCAAATATGAAATATCATTTTAGTTATAATCCCTGCGAGTGCCCAAGAGTCCAACAGATCGTCAACGTTATTATTTTATGTCTATGGGTATTTTACTAATAAGAAGAATGAAACTCAAATGTATTAGATAAAATATAAAATAAGAATTGTCACAAACTTTCGAGAGAAAATGAATTCTATTTTCGAGCAGTGGATTTCGAAGCACATGAAGTTCTAAGTAATAGCATGTAAATATTGGGTGTAACTTTCAAAATTCTGCCAAAAAGGGATTTTTAACCCAATACGTATAGGTTGTTATTTATAGCTTTATGTACTTTGAGAGCTCTTGTTTCAAAAACGAAAAATATGGAGTGCTTAGCAAAAGGTATCTTGCAGGATTATTCACTTTGTCAGCTCCTGTTGAATAAAGGATAGTTATACGCTGAACAATACAAAAAGAGGTGGAGACGTCAGGTGAGTTAGTTTTGTAAATCGATGAGGAATGGACATCAAATAGTGTTGTGCTTACCAACGCCACCTACGATCTCTAACAGCATTTTTTTTAGGAGTCTCTACTGCTGTTAGCGTTTTTACCGCGTCTCCGGCCAGAGTTTATTTTTATTTCTGTATCGCCATCCCTCACTAGTCTGGAAATGATTACTGGTGCGTCCTCTCGTCTCCTAATTAATTTATTTGTGAAATCAATCTCAAATTAGGCAGGAAGCCGGTCGAATCGTTAGCGTGTCAGGTGAAATGTTTAACAGCATTTCTTCCGGCTCTTTACGTTCTAAGTTCAAATTCTACCGAAGTAGACTTTGCCTTTCATCCTTTCGTGGTCGACAAAGTAAAGTACCAGTCAAGTACTAGGGTCGACGTAATCGGCTTTCTCCCTTCTAAATTTACTGACGCTGTACCATAATTAGAAAGAATTATTGGTTTCAAATTTTGACACAAGGTCAGCAATTTCAGGGGTGGGATAAGTCAATCACATCGAGCCCAGTGCTCAACTAGTACTTATTTTATCGACCTCAAGGGGATGAAACGCAAAGTCGACCCCACGGAATTTGAACTCGAAACGTAAAGATGGACGAAAAGTCGCAATTCATTTTCCCTGGCGTGCTACCGATTCTGCCACCTTACCGCCTTAGAATTATTAATTATTATTAATGAATGTTTTAAGGTGGCGAGCTGGCAGAATCGCTAGCACGCCGGGCACAATTCTTTGCGGCATTTCGTCCGTCTTTACGTTCTGAGTTCAAATTCCGCCGCGATCGACTTTGCTTTTCATCCTTCGGCGTCGATAAAAGAAATACCAATTGATCGTTGTGGTCGATGCATTCGATTGTAACCCTCCCCTAAACTTGCTGGCCTGGTGCCAAAATTTGAAACCATTGTTATTGAGTGTGTAACCACTAAATAAACAGTGAAACTGCAAAGTCCAGAGAGCATAAAGCGCGTGGTTGTTTGGAATAATAAATAGACAGTTGCGGGTGTCTTTTAAAAGAGCATTGATAACTTACGCGAAAACAAGTGGTTATATACTTCACAGTTATATGATTAGTATTAAATAAGTAGTTCCGGGATAAAAGGCAATCTAGCAATGACCATTCGACTTTTATTTCAAGCAGCATCCCTAACTGTAGAATGATTTGAAGGTGATTTAGTACCTACTTCTGGCATATCAATCGACCAAACGGAGGTTTCATCTCATACACATTACAGTAATCGTTTTAGTGTTGTTGTTATAGTTGGTTACCTCCCACGTTTGTTTTGATTTAACAACTTACAACCATAGTCATTTCAACTGTACCCATCCCGTTCTTCTTCTAGTTTTTTTTTTCTTTTATTATAACACTTCGGAACATTATCAAATGTACCCTCATTTGTTTCAAAATGGTAGTTTGTCGTCTGAGGCTAGTTAAAAATGGTAGTTTGTCGTCTGAGGCTAGTTAAAAATGGTAGTTTGTCGTCTGAGGCTAGTTAAAAACGGTAGTTTGCCGTCTGAAGCTGCTACCAGTAGCGAACCGAGAACCCGTGTAGATGCTTTCGTTGTTGGTTCACAGTCCCTATGTTGTTCACGCTGACAAACAAAACCACGTCAGCTGGTTGGTGTACCAACATTTTAACACTGCTGCAATGTTGCTTGCAACGATGTAACATAGAAAGTGTAAGAAACTATATTCTAATTAGATTAATTATCTACTTCCTGCCTTCCTACTAACGAGCTTAGCATGTCAAAATTTTGAAATTTCAGCATTTGCAATTATGTAAATTAAAATAAATTAAACACATTCATTCATATTTGTTTAATTTGCCAATTTTGGTCTCCTAACCAATCGTTTCTGTAGCAAGCTGTGGTATTTTATGAAATCAGCGAAAACGTAATTTTCTGTTATTTTGGCGTAATGTAATAATAAATATAATATGTATTACGGCTGGGATGAGGGTGAATGAAATACGAAGTTATATGTTGGCAAACAATTATATACTTGCTCACCCGACAAGTGGTAAAATGTTCAAAAATGCTATTAGGTTTTCCCATGATGTCCGGAAGTCGTGAAAGCAACGCGTGAAGGATCAATAAAGCCGACTATATATTTAGAAGGATAAGCACTTGAAATAGCGAGTTCATACATGTATGATTAGTACAAAAGTATAATGATACAGAACATATCATCGGTGGAGGAACACATAAAACTTAGTGCATAATGTTAATATTTGTGACATGTTGAAAATATGTCGAAACAACGCAAATGAAAGTAAAAGCCATGGTTGGCAGCCATTTTTAACAGGTCAAGCAACTGCAAAGAGATTTCTTCGTTGATGAGTTGAAAGAAATGTTATGATCACCGAAGATGTGGTATGTGAAAGGACAGACAGACCTACAATGATAATGTTTCTTTGAAAATAAACTAAATTAACAAATACCTAACCAATAACAATACTACTTCATTTCTTTCTTTCTTTCTTTACTCCTCCTTTGAGTCAGTTTCAGTCAATCCCTATGGTAATTTTTTCATAACTATACTCGGATTCTTGTAAAATATACTGAAGCTTGCTTCGGAACGATAACTTATACATTTTTTTTCCTGTATTTCAAATCAATTAATGCTTGTCATTTTTGCATTGCCTCATTAAATATGTTTTCTTAAAATATACAGATTATCATCAGTAAAATAAAGTTAAAGCAATCCAAGTCTGGTTTAGCCTTATGTGCTAAATGCGTAACCTCTTATAGATGGTCATTACTGAAATGCTTTTGAAGATAAATTTTCTCAATAAAGATTGAAAACAGCAACAAAAATATGTATCATAATTTACAAGAACTGCAACTATTACAGATATTTCTGCTATTCCACAGCTGCGGAATACGTGTTTATTACAGAACATGTTACCCTCGAATCTGAAAACCTGATTATATTATATCATATCTACTATTCATTGGGATAATTCTTTAGTTGTTTATTTCATAATTTTCAATGATTTCTGAAGAAAGGTTTTTATCTCCATAAATCGCCCGTTCAGTAATATATATGCTATATATGTGACATAATGGTTTTTTAAAGACTAATAGAAGTTCATAACTTCTGTCGATGATAATCTTTACTGAATTCTCCATTAAGATAATATAGAGGTAACACATCAGCTTCTTATAATACATTTGCGTCAATAAGAATCGTCACTGTGAATTCCAATCACAATCTGACAATAATAATGTTTGTAAGCATTAAGAATAGCTTAAAGGAACTTAAAAAAATAAATACGTTATAACCACCATACAGATTCCTGGTCACTGAAAACAAACCCAACTTAAAGAAATATTTACTTAGAGATAGCTGATATCACTAATTTCTGCAACAATCTCTTGACCGTGAATATCCTCAATATTGCCAAAGATACCTAAAAAACCTTCGATACTCCCAAAGAGTTTAAACGGACTCCATGATATATAATTCTTTTCTCCATAAAAATTTACAATTTTAAGTCTTAATTTTCTTTGCTTCTTTTTTCTTCAATCGCTACGAGGTGGCGAGCAGGCAGAATCGTTAGCACGGCGGACAAGATGTTTAGCAGCATTTCTTCCGGCGTCACGTTCCGAGTTCAAATTCC
>NC_142931.1:125565094-125575094 GCF_046866305.1 Octopus bimaculoides
TTTCATCGACCTCGAAAGTCAACTTCGGTGGGATTTGAACTCAGAACATAAATAGCCAGAGGAAATACCGCTAAGCATTTTGTCCGATATACTAACGATTCTGACAGCGTGCCTCCTTAATAAAGATAATATTCTATTAAAGGTACAAGGCCTGAAATTTTGGGGGATGAGATACCAGCGTTAGTCGATTACATCAACTTGTGCTTATATTATCGATCCCGAAAGGAATGCAGGCAAAGTTGACCCTAGGGGAATTTGAACCCAAAATATAAAGAACCGAAAGAAATCCCAGTAAGCATTTTGTCCAACACACTAACGTCTTTCCAGCAGGACTTGGAATTTTTAGTGCCGCCAAACAGAAAAAAATTGGGGAAGACGTAACAATTGTTACAGAAATTTGTGTGAAAGTGTCCCGACTTCTTTAGAAGTCCTTTGTAGAAACTTTTGTCTTTGAATTTTGAAGAGATATGACCCATCGCCACTACAACTTGTTTTATTCTTCTTCCGTTCTCGATAGCGTTACTGCGTTCTTCAGTGAATACTTACATCTTATGCGAGCTGCCATAGACGTCTGTCAAGACAGAAGCGTAGAAGAGAGGCAGATGCTCCGAAGCTGACAACCTATCCCTCCCACAACCTCTATTGGTAGTAATTATTTCAAATTCTGGCACAAATTTCAGCAATTTTAGTAGGAGGAAATGTTTTTGTGGAGTGCATCAACGCCAGCGCTTCAGTAGTACTCTATTTTACGACACCGAAAGAATGAAAGGCCAAGTCGACCTCTGCAAAATTTGCACTCAAAACGGTAAGTGCCAAACCTGATCAACCGTTGATGGATACCTCCGATCACCGAACGGTCGAGTATGTAACTTCGTTTACCCAAACTAAAAGTGGGATAAATAAAAATAACAAATAAACTATTTACAGTGTCTGGTTACGTCCCTACGTTCATTGTTCTAATCCCATCGGTGTTGAATTTGTTTTTACTCAAGTCGCTTTCTTTGAAATGCAAACCGTTTATGAATTTCCTTTTCTTTTTGTATAAATTCAAACAAAAATTCGGTTATTACAAAGTGTGCGCTAAGAGACATAATCTAAGTGGGCTAACATTATAGATTTAGATCTTTCAGGATGGAGGAGATGTACTGAAATGATGTATGCAAAAGTGAATTTAAGTTTGCTCTTTAGCTATCTTTTGTTTTGTCTTTTACTTGTTACAGTCATTAAACTGCGGCCTTGCTGGGGCACTGACTTGAAGGGTTACGTTGGACAAATCAACTCCAGTCAAGTACTTATTCTATTCGTCTCTTTTGGCGAACCGTTAGACTTTGGGACCTAAGTAAACCAACACCGGTTGTCAAGCAGTGGTAGGTGACAAACACAAAGGCACACACACACACACACACACATACACAACACACACATATTTTGCTCAAGAACGCAATGAGTCACCCGGCCCAGGAATCGAAACATGTGTGTGTGTGTGTGTGTGTGTGGAGGCGCGTGGTTTAGTGGTTAGGGTGGTGGACTCATGATCGTAAGATTATGGTTTCGATTCTTGGACCGAGCAACTCGTTTCTTTCTTAAGCAAAATACTTCATTTCACATTTGCTCCAGTCCATTCAGCTGGCGAACATAAATAATGCCCCGATGGACCCCAGAGGTAGAAGTGGCAAAATACCGGTTTCTAAATACCGAGCGATATTAAATATTTCGAGTTCAAATCTTGTCCAAATCGACCTAGGACTTAATCTTTGTAAGCCTAGTACTTATTCTATCGGGCTCTTTTTTCCGAACCGCTAAGTTACGGGGACGTAAACACACCAGCATCGGCTGTCAAGCAGTGCTAGGGGGGACAATCACACACACACACACACACACACACATATATATATATATATGTGTGTGTGTGAAGAAGCCCATCGTATATATATATATATATATATATATATATATATATACATGTATACGACGGGCTTCTTTCAGTTTCCGTCTACCAAATCCACTCACAAAGCTTTGGTCGGCTCGAGGCTATAGTAGAAAATATTTGCCCAAGGTGCCACGCAGTGGGACGGAACCCGGAACCATGTGGCTGATAAGCAAACTACTTACCACACAGGCACTCCTGCACCTATATATTTAATTTCAGTTATAGAAAATTCTAGCTTATGTTTCTTCTTATTTTCACAAAACTTTTTCTTCTAAAAACCTGTCATTTGAAAATTCCAGGTTATCTCCCTTGCTTTTTGATCAGAATATTTCAATTGAAAATTTTAGGTTACCTCCCTTACTCTTTTTGACCAGTATTTTACGTTTAGATGATAATGACTCTCATCATTAATAGCGTAAATTTAATTAATTAAAATGTCTTCGTTTATGAAATCAGTCATTCTATCACGTTATTTCTCCACTCAATATCCAGTCATTAAAAATCAATGCAATACCTTTGACACTATAAGACCTAGCAGCCGCTGATGAGCTCTAATAGACCGAAACATGTCAAGAATTACCACAGTATTTTTAAAGATAAAAATTAGTCCCCGGTATTTTCCATATTTATTGACAATGAATTAAAATTACAGGGTTGTCTTCCTTGCTTTCATTGCCAGAATTAGGTCATTTCAGATAACATTTGTTCTTATTCAAAGTAAGTTTAATTTTTGATGAATCTAAATTTCCTGGTTTACGTCATCAAGTATTTTTAGTGACCATTTTTATACTGAACTGGACATTTTGGTCTCGTCAAAAACACGAAGTGATGAATTTGGAGAAACGGTTCGTAGTACTACTTCTGCTACTGTTGTCATTGCTGCTGCTGCTACTACTGCTGCTACTACTGCTGCTACTTCTTCTTCTGCTGCTGCTACTACTACTACTACTACTACTACTACTACTACTACTACTACTACTACTACTACGGCTGAACTCAATATATCAAACTCGTACCAAAAATAAAAAGATAGAATGATAAAATTAACGTTGAAATTACTGAATGCTGATAAGTACGTCCAGAAAAACTGATAAAGGGCTCCGTAACAACAATATCACGAATATCAATCAACTGTAACAGCAACAACGACAACAACAATGAGTACTATGACAACGGCGACGACGACGACAACAACAACAACAAAAAACAACAAACCATGACAACAGCGGTTAGTACATGTGAACACATCAAGAGTATCCATCAACATAAGAACAACAACTTCAACAACAACAACAACAACAGCAACAAAAATAATGACAGCAACAAAGCGAAAACAAGGACATCAATGACTACATCAAGAATATTAATCAAGTGGAACAGCAACAAGAATAGCGACAGCAGCAGCAGCAGCAGCGAATGCCGCCATCAACACCGCCGCTGCCAACGGTTCCAATGACAGCAGGAAGAGTAAGTATAACGTTGATGTCGACAAATGAAACAAGTGTTCGTTAAGAAAACTAATAATATCGTTAGGGCGGCGATAGAAGGATGTGGGAACATGGAGGATACAGATGATGGTGACGATGACGACGACGACGGTGATGATGATGATGATGATGGTGATGATGATGAAGACTACGACGACAATGATGATGATGAAGACTATGATGAAGATGATGATGACGACGACAACGACGATGATGAAGATGACGATGATGACGACGATGATGATGATGAGGAGGAGGAGGAGGAGGAGGAGGGGGATGGTGGTGGCAGTGGTGAGAATGACAACGATGAAGATGCCAGTTAGCTTAAGCATCTTTGCTCATTGCATTTACCGATGTGCCTTTCCCTTTATTTTTCAAGACAGCGCGTGTCCTATTGAGTACACTCAACAGACCGATAGTGACCGACAGTGAAAATGACGGTGACGTCGAAAACGACAATGACAATGACAGTAAGGTGGAAAACGACAGTAAAAATGACGGCGACGTCGAAGACGACAATGACAACGAAGGCGACGTCGAAGACGACAACGACAACGAAGGCGACGTCGCAGAGGACAATGAAAATGACGGCGACATCGAAGACGACAATGACAATGACAATGACGTGGAAAACGACAGTGAAAATGACGGCGACGTCGAAGACGACAATCACAATGAAGGCGACGTCGAAGAGAACAGTAAAAATGATGGCGACGACGTCGAAGACGACAGTGAAAATGACGGCGACGTCGAAGACGACAATCCCGATAACGTCGTCGGCAAAGATGACGGCGACAACGTTGGCATCTACGACGGCGTTAACGAGACGAAGGTAACGACGGTGGTGACGATGATCACGGCGGTGGTGGCGTCGTCGGCGGCTGCGATGGTGGCAGCAGCAACGTGTACGGTAGTGAAAACGGCGAGGTTGATGACATCGGTGAGGGTGACGGTGACGGCGGCCTTTTCAACGGCGATGATGGCGATGATAATGATGATAATTGTAGAAATGATGATGGTAACAAAAGATTACCAACAGTAATAGGATTTAAACAACTAAAATTTACTCGGGTGTTGCAAAAGTATATTCAAAACCCTACAAATCAAACGTCCAGAACTGCAACCGCCACCACCACCAACACCACCACGACCACCACCATCACCACCACCACTACTACCGCCACCACTACTACCGCCACCGCCGATGCCACCGCCACCACCCTTCCGCTGCCACAAAGCTACCACCGCCGTCACCAACACCGCTGCTGCCAACATCGCTTCTGTCATCGTCGTCACCGCCGCCACCGCCGCCGCCGCCGTCGCCATCGCCACCGCCGCCGCCGCCACCGCCGCCGCCTCCACCGCCAACGCTGCCACCGCCGCCGCCACCACCACCACCACCACCACTACTACTACTACTACTACTACTACTACTACTACTACTACTACTGTTTTCGTTTGAGAGATATGTAAATATCGCAGATAAGAGACTGAAAGGATCACTTCATCAGCGATAAAATTCATTAGACATTTTCGCCTCACCTTCAAATAGCAGCGCAACAGTGCTAATACTTCTGATTCTATGAACTATCACTTCCACCATCACTCGCCCGCCACCACCATCATCATTGTTCGTCGCGCCCTACAGTTCTATCATCTCTCCACTGTCTTTACGAGAATTGTTCTCCTGCGAGCACATCGCCCTATTTCTGATCTTACATCTAAAAAAAAAAAATCGTTTATTAGCAGCGCAACCGCCGGGAACACTACTACGACAGGGCCTCGAGCTCTTCAACATCCTCATCATCATCATCAGCAGCAGCAACAGCAGCAGCACTAGCAGCTCCATCATCATCATCATCATCATCATCATCGACGTCGTCGTCGTCGTCGTCAACTTCATCACCACCACCGCTATCACCATCATCATCTTCATTATCGTCGTCATTGTCGTCAACATCGTCGTCGTCATCGTCATCATCATTCATCACCCCCCACCCCAACACCATTGCATAAACCCTATTCTCATTACCATCAAAGACGTCGTCGTCGTTACCGTCATCATTATCATCATCATCAGCAGTAACAGCAGTAACAGCAGCAGCGACAGGTGCAGCAACAACAGCAACAGCAGCAGTAACGAGTCGAGCGACTGTAGTCGGGCGTACAATGTTCTAAAACCAATATGGGATATCCATGGATGGATTGTCTTTGATCATACATTTCCGAAAAATGTTCAACATTTAATCGAACAATGCAATCATTACATCAATTGAAGTGCGGTGCTCTCTTGGCCGCAGTCAAGTGACCGAAAAAAGGAAAAGAGTAAAAAAATATATATAGAAAATATGATTCAGGTGAAATACACATGAGAGATGCTTTGCGCCAGGAGTTACTCGGACATTTCGCAAGCTCTTCTGAATTCATTGCAATGCAGGAAATATATCCGTATCATCAACAGGTGTCTCAGGGTCACAAGCGTTTCGTCCCTTAGTCTGTACGCTTCATCTGAACGGAGCAGTGATGACTGAGCTAGTCTTCACCTAGAGTATCTCGAGTATCTCATGTATATATATATATATGATACATATGTGTGTGTATGTTGGCACTCCGTTGCTTACGACGTCGTTGGTTCCAATTGATCCGATCAATGGAACTGCCTGCTCGTGAAATTAACGTGCAAGTGGCTGAGCACTCCACAGACAAGTGTACCCTTAACGTAGCTCTCGGGGATATTCAGCGTGACACAGTGTGACAAGGCTGACCCTTTGAATTACAGGCAGAACAGAAACAGGAAGTAAGAGTGAGTGAAAGTTGTGGTGAAAGAGTACAGCAGGGTTCGCCACCATCCCCCTGCCGGAGTCTCGTGGAGCTTTAGGTGTTTTTGCTCAATAAACACTCACAACGCCCG
The DNA here is from genome assembly GCF_046866305.1 of Octopus bimaculoides. Lineage (NCBI taxonomy): Eukaryota > Metazoa > Mollusca > Cephalopoda > Octopoda > Octopodidae > Octopus > Octopus bimaculoides. The sequence goes on from NC_142931.1 coordinate 125,571,423, forward strand.
GTCTGAGAATCGAAACTGCGATCCAATGACCGCGAGTCCACTGCCCTAACCACTGGGCCATTGCGCTTCCACGATCGATATATATATATATATATATATATATATATATATATATATATATATATATATATATATATATATATATATATATATATATATATATATATATATATATATATATATATATATATATATATATATATATATATATATATATATATATATATATATATATATATATATATATATATATATATATATATATATATATATATATATATATATATATATATATATATATAGAGAGAGAGAGAGAGAGAGAGAGAGAGAGAGAGAGAGAGAGAGAGAGAGAGAGAGAGAGATATATATAATACATACATATTTCTTATATGATACATAGATGTCAGTGTCTTTGTGTCTATGTTTGTGTCCCACCACCGCATGACAACCGGTTCGCCAAAAGTGGTTCGTCGCCCCATCATAGCCGCAGCTTAATGTCTGAAATAAGTAAAAGATAAAAGATATATCCATATATAATTCAGGTGAAATAAAACATCAGAGATCCTTTGCCCCGCGCAGAAACTACACGAGATACCCGAATGTTTCGAGCTTATTTTAAATTTGCAGGGTGTCCATAAAGTCTGGGTACATGGAGTAAATAAAATCATATCATAAACAATTAAATATAAAAAAATAATAATTTCTTAACGTACTTGTTAATCCCTATGTACCCAGGCTTTGTGGACACCCTGTATTGCAATACGGGAAACCCTTCTATATCGCCAGCAAGTTTCTCCGAGTTAAAGGTGTTTCGCCCATTAGCATTTATGCTTCACCTGAGTGAGACGACGAGGAGTGAGTGGGTCTTCAGCTAGACAGGCTCACATATTACATACAGAGGTTGCTGAAAATTTCCCGGCTTTGGGTAAAAGAAAATACAGGAGAATCAGTTAATTATGATTTTATCCAACATATTCGCCTCTCAGATTCACACTTATTGCAACAGTCCTTCAGTTTTTTAAAGTCAATTACGACAACGAGTGTTTCAGTTAATCCGATCAACAGAACAGCCCGTTCGTGAAATTAACATGCAAATGGCTGAGCACTCCACAGACACGTCTATCCTTAACGTAGGTGTTAGGGAGATTCAGCCTGACACGGAGTGTGACAAAGCCGGCCCTTTGAAATACAGATAATACTCATTTTTGCCAGCTGAGTGGACTGGAGCAACGTGAAAGAAATTATCTCGCTCAAGGACATAATGCGTTGCCGGGAATTGAACTTACGACCTTGCGACCGTGAGCCGAATATCTTAACCGCTAAGCCATGCACCCTCACTATTCATATATAATACATATATATTGTAGAAACAACATATAGACTGCATTATTACTCTTTTACTCTTTTACTTGTTTCAGTCATTTGACTGCGGCCATGCTGGAGCACCTCCTTTAATCGAGAAAATCGACCCCAGGACTTATTCTTTGGAAGCCTCGAACCGCTAAGTTTCGGGGACGTAAACACACCAGCATCGGTTGTCAAGCGATGTTGGGGGGGGGGACAAACACAGACACACAAACACACATACATATATGCATATATATATATACATATATACGACGGGCTTCTTTCAGTTTCCGTCTACCAAATCCACTCACAAGGCTTTGGTCGGCCCGAGGCTATAGTAGAAGACACTTGCCTAAGGTGCCACGCAGTGGGATTGAACTCGGAACCATGTGGTTGGTAGGCAAGCTACTTACCACACAGCCACTCCTGCGCCTATGTTATTAGTCAATAATATAGAAATAAAGTTAAAAGCTTTATCCTTTCTGTGCGGCCCGGTACTGATTCGCGAGCAGGTAGTTGAGGTCCTTGGGTTAAACAAAAGCAACGCAAACAACAACAGCAACATCTACAAAAAGAGCACCAGCAGTCACACTAGCAACAGTAACAACAACAACAACAACAACAACAACAACAAACTTCAGGGCATCATCTTTCAATATCACTCCCCACCCCTCGATATCAAACTAAACCTGAAACATCACTTCTAGTTTTGTACCCTCATCCATTACAAGTCAACCCCGCCATCACAACTAAAACATCCATCATCCGTTTTCGTCCCTCCCAGCCCCAGGGGCTATCATTCTTTCAGTCCGTATCCCCCGGCCCGCGGCCCCCAGCCCCACCTCATCGGTTGTACTATCAGTCCCAACATCATTGCTGTCACCTTGTCTCCGTCAGCACACTTCTATCATGACCACCAGCCACAACCGCCGTTGTTGCTACTACTACTACTACTACTACCACCACCACCACCCCACCACCACTACTACTACTACTACTACTACTACTACTACTACTACTACGACCATCAACACCCCACCACCACCACCAACAACACCACAACCTCTACTATTTCAACTACTATCACCACCGTCACATTCAAATACTACCACTAGTTTCTATCAACATGCGCTACCGCCACCACCAACACAACAACCACAGTACCCCTACCACCGTTACGATCAACACCACCTCCACCGCCAATACTACTACCACCAATCCCACCATCACAAATACCACCACCACAACCACCACCACTGCCATCAATACCATCATCACCGTCACCACCATATTAACGAAGAGCTATCTCGGTCGTTTGTTCTGCTAAGAATAGCAGCCAATCCTTCCCAAAACAGGAAACTCTCTACTGTCTTAAATAGAGAATTATGCGTTACACAGAAAATGGTGTTGCTCATAGACCCTCCTCCGTTTTATCATCATCATATCATCATCAAAGTCATCGTTCTTCTTTTCCTCCTCTCCTCTGCCTCCTTCTCCTTATCATCATCATCGACGACCATCACTACTACCAGTAACCCGATCGCCTTCCCCATCATCACCACTACTACTACAACCAACATCTCTATCCTTACTATCCGCAATGACCTACACAGGACCATAAAAATCATCTCCGATCACTGTCACCGACGAGAAGATCGCTTCACTATCTAGAAACATCAGCCGTATCTTCCTGATGTTGGTTTCAAATTTTGAGACAAGGCTAACAATTTCGGAGGAGTGGCAAGTCGATTACATAGCCCCCAGCGCTCAACTGCTAATTTTTTTATCGACCCCTAGAGGATGAAAAGAAAGGTAGATCTCAGCGGAATTTGAACTCAGAACGTAAAGTCGGAAGAAACGCCGCTAGGCATTTTGCCTACTGTGCTAATGGTTTTGCCAGCTCTCCGCCTAATTGACACTCCGTCGATTACAACGACGAGGGTTCCAGTTGACGAGGGTTCCGATCAACGGAACAGCCTGCTCATGAAATTAAATTGCAAATGGCTGAGCACTCCATGGACACGTGTACCCTTAATGTAGTTCTCAGAGAGATTTAACGTGACACTTAGCGTGACAAGGCTGGCCCTTTGAAATACAGGTACTACTAGTTTTCACCAGCTGAATAGACTGGAGCAACGTGAAAGAAAGTCTCTCACTCAAGGACGCAACACGTCGTTGGGAATTGAACTCACGACTTTACGATCGTAAGTCGAATACTCTAACCACTAAGCCATCTTGTATCTTCCTGATATTTCAATATTTTGAATAAAGTAGGTTAAAGGAAACAAATACTATTGTTGAAGCTGTAATACAAGACTGGATGGT
>NC_142931.1:125580094-125602594 GCF_046866305.1 Octopus bimaculoides
ACGTCTTACCCCCGGGAATATCATATGCTTGCGGAGAGAGGACTTTCTTTGCGCATGATGCTTTCTTGATGTGGGAAGAAAGAAGAAGAGAAAGAAAAAGAAAGAAAGAAAGAGAATGAAAGAAAAGAAGGAAAGAATAAATAATTTTGCTCGGATATCATATGAATAATAATATTAATAACAACTTCGATTAATGTAAATAAATAAAAAAAGATAGAAAGAAATAAAGAAATAATTTTCTAAACAGATATAAAACAAATATCACTGTTCTTATCAAGTATATTAATAACAAATACAACAAAAACAGTAACAAGAAAAATAAAAGCATTTGTAAGATTTATGAAAGGACATTAGTGTATCTTGAAAAATGTTAACATTTGACAAGCACGCGTACAAAGCAATGGCGCATGTTTTTAAACTTTATGCTGATACATGAGCGGACATGCTGTCAAAGCCGGCAGATATTTCACTTATAATTCGTTGGTTGAATTTTTCTTATAGCTATACTTTTTCATGATAAATCTCCACTATGTTAGCAATGTTTATCCTCTTCTGCGAGAGCTAGCAGTCAAATGTTCTTCTTATCATATCTTTAGAGACTTAAGAATAATTCAAGGGATGAGACGTTTTGGCACAGCCGTTTTGGTGCCGCCTCTTTGGTATCGCTGACTCGACGCTGACTTGTTTGACATCAAACGTTTTAATGTTTCACTCGTTATCTCTACCCCTCTCTCTCTTTCTCTTTCTCTCTCTCACTCCGTGTGTGTCTGGGTGTATATGTGGTTATGCGTATGAGCATCTTAAATATGTGTGTGTGTGTGTGTGTGTGTAATCTCTTTCTCTCTCTTTGTTTCTCTCTCACTCATTATCTCACTTTCCCTGTCTGTATATCTGTATATTTCTGCGTGTATGTGTGTGTGTGAGTGTGGTTTCCTCTAGTGCCAAAAAATACTGCCACGAAAATAGGCTGCTCGTCCAGTAAGCCTTGCCAAATTGTCAGCGTCAAAACAGCCGCATCTACTTGTCTCTTTCCGAATAATTATTTGGCTAATATTTCCGAGAGCGGTATAAGCCTAAAGTGAAGCAGAACGGTCACGGCTGGAATGACATTGAACAAAACTCAACTTGACCATGAGAACTTTGATTTGTATTATAATTTAACGGTGAAAGAAAGCAATATTGAACGCAACGAGACCTGAACTCACTACTATAGAAACCGTAACTATGCTTAATACAGCATTTTACTCGATAGTTTAACGACTCCGTCAATTCAGCTTCCTCATTGAATTGATAATGTTGATTGGTGCTAGAAGGTGCCAAGACTGGCAGAATCGTTAGTACTCCAGATAAAATGCTTGCCAGCATTTCTTCCGACTTAATGTTCTGAGTTCAAATGCCGCCGAGGTCGACTTAGCCTTTCATGTTTTTTTTCTTTTTTTTTCGGGGTTGATAAAATAGGTACCAGTTGCACACTGGGGTTGATGTAATCGACTTAACCACTCCCGCAATATCACTGGCCTTGCGCCAAAATCTGAACCCAAAATATTAATTAATGCTTAGGTGGTGAGCTGGCAGAATCGTTTGCATGCCGGGCAAAATGTTTCGCGGCATCTCGTCCGTCTTACGTTCTGATTTCAAACCTGACCGAGGTTGGCATTGCCTTTCATCCTTTTGGGGGTCGATAAAATAAGTACCAGTTGAACACTGAGATCGATGTAATTTTGGACTTGTGCCAAAATTTGAAATCAATATCAATTGATGTTAATGCGGCTGGGCTGGCAGAATTGTCATCTTGAGGGGAAAAATGTTTAGCGACATTTCGCTCATCTTTACGATCTGAGTTCAAATGACGCCAAGGTCGTCTTTGTCATTCATATATTTCGGGGTCGGCAAAATAAGTGTCAGTTGAACACTGGGGGCCTATGTAATCGACATTTCACTTCCCCTGAAGTCACTAGCATTGTGCCAAAATTTGAAACCAATATTAATTGGTGATAACTAAAAATTTTACCAGAACGCGCTTTTATTATCACCACTACTTTATTATCTCCCCTTCTTCCTAGCTCTCCTGTGTGACCCCTGTGTCCGGCATTCGCCATAATAGATCGCTAGCCACTAAACCTTTTTTTATTTTCTCTCCGTTTATTTCTCGTGTTCCTTTCTGTCGAAGACGGTAGGCTCGAAACGTAAAAGACTCTCTCATTCCCGAGCGTAAAAGTAATACATCTGTTTGTTGTTTACACACCCGTCTTCGTCTTATGTTTTTTGTAAATTCTCACTATATATATATATATATATAAATATACATATGTATGTATGTATGTATGTATGCATGCATGTATGTATGTATGTGTGAGAGAGACAGAGATAAAGAGGGAGAGAGAGAAATTTGGTGGGGCTATACGTTCATATATTGCAGATTTCAAAAAAGACAAGTCTGTCTGTGCAGTTAAAACACGACGATACTGAGGTTGACAAGGCTGACGTTTTACTTACTTCAGAACATAGTGAGATAAGTTCTTGAGTTTTATTGTAGAAAAAAGAAGGATTATCATTATATATAAACAGTTAGTGGATAATCCTGAGACGACGTGACCGAACTAATTCTGGGCTTTCTTTTTTGTGGGTTTTATGCTTCCTTTAGATCAACCACGAATACAATGTCTGTATGAAGCTCATGTTTTATAATTTAATTAGCTGACTGCTGACTGACAAGACACCGATAGATATACGTTATCTGCTGTAGTCGTTACAAGGTAGTAATTAAGTTACTATCCAGCCGAGTGAATGTTACGGTTTCAATTCCTAGTTAAAATGAATTTTAATATTTCATCCCGTCTGAGGCAGCGAACTGGCAAGATGCTTAGCGGCATTTCATCATTCGCTACGTTCTGAGTTCAAATTCAGCCGAGGTCGACTTTGCCTTTCATCCTTTCGGGGTCAATAAATTAAGTGCCAGTTGCGTACAGGGGTCGATCTAATCGACTGCCCCCCTCCCACCAAACTTCAGGCCTTGTGCCTATAGTAGAAAAGATTATATTACTGATATTTATTTCAATAATTATCAGCAGGCGGTGAACTGGAAGATTTGTTATCATACCAGATAAAATAGTAGCAATTTTTGCGGGATTTTCGTTCTGAGTTCAAATTCCGCAGAGGTTGACTTTGCCTTCCATTCTTTTCAGGGAGCAATAATATAGTTACTAGTTAAGCACCGGAATCCATGTAATGATCTTGTCTCCACCCAAATTTCAGCCCTTGTGTCTATAGTAAAAAGAATTGCAATCCTACAATGTTGAAATAAGACAGCAGATTGCAGTTGTCATTCCAACTCTCTGTGCAATGAGTTTAAATTCAAATTAAGAGTGTGTTCACCAAGGTGATTAGCGCTGGCTCAGAAAAATCAGTAATCCGGAAACACATCAATAATCAATAATCCGGAAACAAATCAATAATCTGGTAACTCATCGGCACTAAAACTTCCGGAAAATTGATATTGTCTATAAATTGTACGTAGGTTTTTGGTTATATACACTTTTAGTTGAAATCAGGTTAGCCGGAAATTCAGGTTAGCCGGAAATTCAGGTTAGCCGGAAAACTGTCTGCAACCATTTGCATGTGAACGGAGAGTCAAAACAGCTCGACAAATGGGTACCACACGATTTGAAGGAAAATCAGAAAATGCGCAGATATGAAATTTGTATGTCACTTCTAATCCGTACGCAGACCGATCCATTTCTCGACCGTATTGTAACTTGTGATGAAAAGAGGATTCTGTACACTAATGCAACAGTGAAAAAAATATTAATGTTAATTTATTGATCCATTTGGGCAAGTCTATGTCTGTATTATCAGACAATTGCCAAAAAAATGTTCAAAATCTATTCAAAACTCTGCAAAAATCCGGTAAAAATTCTTCGTTGAGAACGTTGCTAACTTTTTACTCAACCATATACAATATATATATATATATATATATACGTTGGAATTTTTTTCAGTTTCCGTTTACTAAATCCTCTCATAAGGTTTTAGTCGGCCCATGGCTATAGTAGAAGGTTTTTCCCCAAGGTATCTCGCAGTGGGACTGAAACCGGAACCATGAAGATGGGAAGCAAACTTCTCAACACACGCCCACATCTGTGCCTATATACATATATTAGAAATATATTAGAAATACTCTGACACTGAAGTCACTGTTAACATAATCCGTTGTACTCGATCATACAGAATAGGAGGTAAGTTGATTAAGTCGGATTAAAGTATAAACGAGGCATGAGCTTAGTACAGCATGAAAATTATGTCAATCCCTTAGTTCCCCCTTCAACCCTGCTCTTTGTACATTTGAAGCGTTAATGCTCAGCAAATCTGGTCAAAGACACTGAAGTGACACAGTCAATCATAGCAATGAAAATTAAATTTTGCTTCCATTATCCTTTTTAATTAAAATATCCGAGCACATATTTTAGCTTAAATGAAAAGTTGGTATTCCTAAAATATTGGCTGCGTTTGATATAAATAGGAAGCAGTAAAGTCACGTGGCTTAGTGGTTAGAGTATTCATCTCACGATCGTAATATCGTGAGTTTAATTCCCGGCGATGCGTTGTGTTCTTGAACAAGACACTTTATTTCACCTTGTTCCAGTCCACACATGTGGCAACAAAGAGTAGTACCTGTATTTCAAAGGGCCAGCCTTAACATATTCTCTGTGGCGCTGAATCTCCATGAGAACTACGAAAAGGGTACACGTGTCTTTGGAGTGCCAGTTAAATAGGAAGAACCAAGGAAACAAATTGCATCAGATCTTGTATTCATTGATGATGTATTATCACATAGGCAGTGAGCTAGCAGAAACGTTAGCACGCCGGGCGAAATACTTAACGATATGTCGTCTGTCATTACGTTCTGAGTTCAAATTCCTACGAAGTCGACTTCGCCTTTCATCCTTTCGGGGTTCGATAAATTAAGTACCAGTTGCGTACTGAGGTCGATCTAGTTGATTGGCCTTTCCCCCCAAAATTTAGGGCCTTGTGCCTGGAGTAGAAAATATTGTTATTGATTTGAGTAAGGCGGTGAGCTTGTAGAAATGTTAGCATGCTAGGCAAAAATTCTTGACAGCATTTCGTCTATCCAGACGTTCTGAATTCGAATTCCGCCGAGATCGACTTTGTCTTTCAATCCTGTCGGGGTCGATAAAGTAAGTATCATTTAAATACTCGTATCGATGTAATTGACTAGCCATCAAACCTCCCATCAAACACTGCTGTCTCCGCACCAAAATTAGAAACCGTTATAATTTTCCTTCGGGTCATCATTATGGCTGTGAGATGGCTGAACGGTTAGCACATCGGACAAAAGATGCTAAGCGGTATTTATTCCGCCGACTATTTACGCTCTGGGTTCAATTCCCGCCGAGGTCGACTTTGCCTTTGATCCTTTGGGGGCTCCTAAAAATAAAGTACCAGTCGCGCAATGAAATGGATGTAATCGACCCCACCCAACAGCTAAAACTGCCGGCTTTGTGCCAAAATTATAATGAATTATTGCTTTAAATCATTATGTTATTGCGGCTGATGCTCTAATACCTCAAAGCCTCAAGCTGTTCTTACTGCTGCTTCTGCTGCTGATGATGATGATGCTAGCTAGTCGATAGCGTTCTGCTAAAGTTGCTGCAACGGTTTCTTTTGGTGTAACACCCCATAATATCTGTTGGCTGATTGCTTAAACAGTGTGGACAGGAGCTGTGCTTAGACAGCTTAAAATATTATTAATTCGTATAACTCTCATAGAACGAGATAAGATAAGGCGCTGCTAAACTGACTTACCTACATTATACACAGCTGACATCTGGCGGAAAATGACAGCTACTGTTCAATGTGATATATTCCCATTTACACACATTAATATATATATATATATATATATATATACATATATATATGCATATATATATATATATATATATATATATATATATATATATATATATATATATATATATATATGCATATATATATATATATATGCATATATATATATATATATATATATATATATATATATATATATATATATATATATATATATATATATATATATATATATATATATATATATATATATATATATATATATATATATATATATATATATATATATATATACATATGTGTGCGCGCGCGCGGGTGTTTGCAGGCACGTGGATTAATGCTTAGGGTATTGCACTCATGATAATAAGATTGTGGTTTCGATTCCTAGACCGGATGATAAAGTGCTCCGTTGTTTTGAAGCGACTGGGGTTGCTTCACAGAATTGTTTTTAATTTTGCGGGTGAAATTGAAGGGTTTTCTAGAGGAATCGTTGATGGAATGTGTTCGGTTTCTTGGCATGTTTCTTTTTTTTTTTCTTTTTTCATGCTTCACTGTCTTTTATCTTTTGGTTCAGTCAACAGAGTGCAGCCATACTGGAACGCCACCTGGAAGAATTTTAGTCGAACGAAACGATCCCACTACTTTATTTTTACGTCTGGTACTAATACTATCGATACCTGCAGCTGAACCGCTAAGTTACGAGAGACATACACATGTCACTGCTGGTTGTCAAGCGGTGGTGGTGGGACAAACAAACAAACACACACACACACACACACACACACACACTGTCAGAATTGTTAGCATGCCGGGGAAAACGCTTAGAGGCATTTCGTCCGTCTTCACGTTCTGAGTTCAAATTCTGCTGAGGTCACATTGCCTTCCATCCTTTCAGGGTCGATGAAAGAAGTTCCAGTTACGCACTGGGGTCGACGTAATCGATTATTCCCACCTTCAAATTTCAGGCCTTCTGCCTCTAGTAGAAAGGATGATTACGTATCTGAGGGCGGTGAGCTGGCAGAATCGTTAGAACTCCTGGGAAAACGTTTAGCGACATTTCGTCCGTCTTTACGTTCTGAGTTCAAATTCCACTGAGCTCATTTTGCCTTTCATTTTCTTCGGGATCGGTGAAATAAGTACCAGTTGAACATTGGAGTCGATGTGATCGACTTACAACTCCCCTGAAATTGCCAGCCTTGTGAAATTTTTATTATTATGTAACTTTAATCCACGGACAAGGAACAAATTTTGTAAGAACCTAAGTTTTACAAACCGTTTGGTTTTTCTATTATTGAAATTCAATTAGAAGTTATTAACTTTCTTGAAATTGCACCGAAATTAGACTACTCACAGTATGGAACCTCAAAAAAAAAACCATGAATAAATTCAAAGTTTAAATATATTTGTTGAAATCCTTTATTCACGACATTCCTTATAATCCCAACAATTTAGTTTAAAATCATATTTTAAGACTTTCAATCGTATCAATGAATACATTACTTAATGCGACCCCTCCCTTTTACAATAAAGCACTAAGCAGAAGCGATGACAGAGAAATGGTAAACTATTATACAAATACAGTTCTAGCAATCTACGAATATGCTTGAAAAAGATGTACAGAGTGTTGTAATCTGCTGTACAATTTACTACTTGAAGCACAAACAGCTAAACTCTGTCCAAATGACTACAGAAATGCTTCCGACGAATCATAAATATCATCAGCTATCAAGAAAAATATGATAATCTTTTATTCAATCACGCATTGTTTTACATAAACACAAGAGAAACATTCGTTTCCACCATGAAAATATTTCTAATTGTAATTTTCTCGACACAATGCTGTCAATAAAATTTCATTGATTTAGTGGCGTAAGATCTGCCAGAGTTAACATCAATTTTTTCTAAACCTTTTACACTGGTTTAACCACTAATCACTTTCAAAGACCAACTTTATCAACATATACACACGTGCACTCACATATTTAGAAAATTACCCACAAAAGCGGATACTTCATTTCAACAAGGAATTACTATTTAAATTCTCCTAAAATTCTCAGAAAACCATTAAATGTTGTTCTTAATATCCGTAAATAAAAATGTTAAATCTTGAGCAAATATTTAGAACAATCACAATTCTGTTTTATACCCAACATCCAATTACTTAACCGACAAGTTAAATGAATCTCATATTTAGAACCTATTAAATTTCTGAAAAGGTAAAAATTAGCTTAACACATCCAAACACTTTCTTCTTATACATTAATACGTTTCCTTTAATTCCTTTTCCCTTCTCACGGTAAATAGGGAATTTCACCAGTGTTATATGCTACATAAAGCATAAGTCTTAACATTTTCTGAAGAACATTGTGTATTCGAAATTTTACTTGTTTCTTCGTTATCTTTATATACATTAGATCATATATAAATATATATAAGTTCCTGTTCGCTTTTAAGCATTATAATTCACATTCCTATTAAATCTAATAATCTAATCTTAGGTTCTTTGCAAATTTTATCCATGTGTGCGTGCGTGTGCGCCTGTGTGTGTGATTGTGCATTAAATAACTTGGACTTTAATGTTATCAAATAGAATAAAGACTTTTACATTTGGTACACAAATTCGTAGCAATTCGTAAGAAATATGATGAGCAAAAATAAATGCATATATAATAATAAAATTGTTGTCTCATAAATGATAATTTAAGGGCAAGAAAATATATGATGTATCTGTACACATATTTTATAGTTTAGATAAATATTGTAAAACTGAATGAAATTCAGACAAACTACAAAAGCTGTAATCTTGAAAAGAATTGATACAAACAAGACAATTGTGTAATTGTATTTAAAAAGAAAAAAAAAGAGCATCTATTTATTATTAACTGTGTAACTTACAGTCACGCACACACGTGTGTGTGCATATATGTATGTAATTAAGTATGTGTGTGTGTGTGTGTTTGTGTGCTTGTGTGCGTGTGCATGTGTGAGTGTGTGTGTGCATGTGTTTCTATATGTATATATATGAATATGTTGTGTACGCGTGTATGTGTGTATAAACAGGGTAATCTAAGTTATAAGCCAAGGGATTTTGCGTATCATTAAAAGTATTCAGTGCATTTTGCTGACGCATGCGTTACTTTTACTTAGTTCATTGAAATGAAATAGTTAAAGTTGGGTTAATTACACTTAAAACAAAATGGAAAAAAGTAATGTTTTGGTATGTAACATCACAAAACTTGAAGTAAAAAAAAAAAAACAGTTGAGGACCCAGTTTTTAAAACCGTTATTATTAATTGAATTAATTTTTCTTTTATTCTTTCTTTTATGCATTTTTTAAATTCTTTCTTTTAAACATTTTTTCGATGGCCCGATAACTGAGGAGATGCCGGCGTGGGTTTCCGTCCCGACATCCGAAACTCGGAGTTTTATCATGGCTACCGAATAATTGTCACATATTACATTTACAGATAAATTTCTCCATTTACATAATATCGAGGGTATATATATATATATATATATATATATATATATATATATATATATATATATACCAGAGTAAGCACATAAACGTGAAACAAAATGATACACAAATAGTACTCGAATACCGAATGTAGAATAATATGCTTTATTAATAAAGCTGCAAAGACATCACAAGAACTGTTACTCAGAGTTCCACGTTCCCGTTCACTTTTTTTTTTTGTTTTTCAGGATTAAATAAAGCGAAGGCAACAAACGGAAAATATGACAGACACGCATATATATATATATATATATATATATATATAGCAATAAGAAAATGGAGGGGAATATGTGGTACTCATCAACTTACAGACACTATGTTAATTAACCTGTTTATTTTTCAACCAAAACGACAATAAAGACAATATACAAACACATAGGACACACTATGTCATATCAACAATTAAAAATTCAAAATTCAAAAGGACATCTAGCGACCGAAGAAGGGACAAAGTCTTACAGCTGTTTCGGCCTAGAGTTGGCATGCTCCATTCTATCTATATAAATCCAGTAAGCTGGAGTAATTGGTAGATGAAAAGGATGGAATGGAGGTACATGCATGATTCTCTAGGCCTCTTCAGAGATTTAAAAAGTTCAGTTCATGAAGTTTACAAAATTCAAATATAAATATAAAAATATAAAGGTATATAAAAAAAACCATGTGACTCTTTATATGGTTTGTGGAAAAGCGCGTAGCGATGCATTAAATGTTTATAAATTCCATCAATGGATTATTGTTATCATTATTATTATAGATGTCGCACAGCATACAATATTGTGAGGTCGTTGATAGAAGATATTGTGCCTACTGGGGGTTTGTACTGTCTGTCAAGTCACAACACGGACCTCAGACAGACAGCAATGTGCGTGCAGTTCCAAGCAATGCCGACTTTTGCAATTTCGGACAAAACCTTTTGCAACCTTCGTCCTGTCTTTGTCCTTATATGTTTTTAATTGATATTAGCCCTTGTGGCCAATAAAACGAATTAATTATTATTATTATTATTACTATATACAGAGAGAGTGAGTGAGAGAGAGAGTTCGGGAAATTGAGAGACAGTCAGACAAACAGACAGACAGACAGCTAGATAGATAGATAGATATAATAGATAGAAGTGTATTTTGGTAGGGCCTGGCGAATCTCCTAAAAGCGCGGCGCCTTACCTTGAGCAAGAAGTTAATGGCCGTGTCTCTGTCGACATAGCTCCTGAAGCACCACACCCGGCGCTGATGACAGTTAACATACATAGACGATCTGAATATACACGCCAGTTCTTCGTGTTTATTAAAAGATATTCTGCTAAACCTGGCCCTCCGTCAGAATAAGAAGAGTTACTTTAGAAATGTGATAAGCTCTCGTTGTTTCTTAATTAATCTTTTGTCTATTGTTCGACGCTTCCCCTTGGTATGTATGTGTGTTTGTAGTTAGGTATGTAACTATGTATGCATTCATATGTGAGTGCTTCTGAGTGTATGTGTGCGTATATGTGCTTGTGTCTATATCCATGCTCGGGTAATGTGTATGTGTATATATGCGTATGTGGGTTTATAGCTGCGTGTATGTATGTATTTGTGTATATATATATATATATATATATATATATGGGTTTATGGTTGAGTCTGTGTTCATATATGTGTGTGTGTGTGTGTGTGTATGTATTATGTATTTATATGCATGTGCGTGTGTTTGTATAGATATGTGTGTGGTAGGTATACATCCATGTAAAAGTGCGGATGTGTGCATATTTGTAATTTGGGGTCATATGGGTGTGTATGCATTTATGTATTTATGTATGTATGTATGTGTACATGTATGTATGCATATATATATATATGCATGTGTGCATGTATATGCATATATATATATATACACATACATATATATATATATATATATATATATATATATATATATATATATATATATATATAAACATAATTAAGAGATCAGCAAATATTTGCTTCACCATATACCGAAGTTCAGAAATAGCAGCTAAAAAAGCTGAGACTCCCACAGATAGCATCTGTTATATATATATATATATATATATATATATATATATATATATATATATATATATATATATATATATATACATATACACATACATGTACATATATGTGTGTGTGTGTATATATATATATATATATATATATATATATATATATATATATATATATATATATATATATGAAGAAAGAAAGAAAGAAAGAAAATACAGAAAAATGGGTGTATGAATAATTTATTTGTATGCTATAAAGATGCTGACATTTTTGAAAACATAACGATACAACTTATAACTCATTTGCATTGTTATGCTTTCAAATATATATGTATATATATATTCTTTTATTCTTTGACTTGTTTCAGTCATTTTGACTGCACCCATACAGTTGCACCGCCTTTTAATGGAACAAATCGACCCCAGGACTTATTCTTTGTAAGCCTAGTACTTATTCAATCGGACTCTGTTACCGAACCGCTTGGTAACGGGGGCGTAAACACAGCAGCATCGATTGTGAAGCGATGGCGGGGTGGGGGGACAAACACACATACACAAAGACACACACACACATATATATATATATTCGCCATGATAGATCGCTAGCCACTGAACCATTTTTATTTTCTGACCCTATTTCATTTTATCTTATTTTCTCTCCCTGTTTATTTCTGTGTTCCTTTCTGTCAAAGAGCGTAAGCTCGAAACGTAAAAGTCTTTCTCACTTCCCGAGCGTTAAACTAATACATCCGTTTGTTGCTTACACATCCGTGTTGATCATTTTTTGTTTTTCTTTGGTAAATTCTCTCTGTGTCTCTCTGTCTCTCTGTCTCTCTCTCTCTCTCTATACATATATACGACGAGCTTCTTTCAGTTTCCGTCTACCAAATTCACTAACAAAGCTCTGGTCGGCCCGTGGCTATAGTAGAAGACACTAGCCCAAGGTACCACGCAGTGGGACCGAACCAGGAACCATGTAGTTGGAAAGCAAGCTTCTTACAACACTGCCACTCCTGCACCTACATATATATACTATATATATATATATATATATATATATATATATATATATATATATATATATATATATATATATATATATATATATATATATATATATATATATATATATATATATATATATATATATATATATATATATATATATATATATATATATATATATATATATATATATATATATATATATATATATATATATATATATATATATATATATATATATATATATATATATATATATATATATATAGATATAGATATATATATATATATATATATATATATATATATATATATATATATATATATATATAGATATAGATATATATATATATATATATATATATATAGATATGCAGGGCAGGGAATCATCAATTAGTAATAAAATTAATAATTAACAATTCTGCCGGGTAGCTATCAATAGCTAAAATATCGCTATCAATCTGGAGTAATAATTTGTAGTTTTGAAATCAGTAGTTCTTTGACTACTATTTCTGAATTCTCAGTATGTTGGAGAAGCAGGTTACTGTCAATCCCTATATATTTATGATTATATATATATATATATATATATATATATATATATATATATATATATATATATATGCATATACTCATTTATTATTTGTTATATATATATATATATATATATATATATATACTCGCGCATAGATACACGAGCACGCACACACATACACGCACGCACACACACATGTACGCACACACACACACACATCCATTCAGATGCACAACATGAACACCTACACGGTCTAATTAAGTCTTAAAATTGGTCTAGCTTTAAAAGCGAGCTAACCTTGTTGTCCGTAAAAGATAGGGCAATATTGTGTGTGTATGTGTGTGTGTATATATATATATATATATATATATATATGTACTCGCACACACACACATTCACACACACACACACACGTGTGTACTGGAAGCAAACTGATAAACAAACAAATAAACAAACAAAACCACAAGAAAACCAAAGCCAGCCTTAACACATTGCCAGATTTCTGAAGCCGACACTTGAAATGTATGGTGTGGCGGACAGAAGATCGTAGTAGAGACTATAGGGGGTGTTTTACATCAGATTTCTTTTTCCCTTGGTAATTTCTCCACCCATCCCCCACGTATAATACCTATATTTCCAACGCCCTTATATTTACGTGTGTGCGTGAGTGTGAGCGATATAACATTGGTGCGTATGTGTAATTCTTGTATGTGCTTAATTGACAAGGAAAAAGCTTTTGGGTTCCTATCCGACATTTATTCAGTTCTTTTATTTATTATTTATTATTATTATTTTTGTTTTTGCTTTTGTTTTTTTGTATTAGCGGCATCTGGGGAGCAAAGGCTATCGGAGAGTTGTCTGTTAGTTAGTCACGCCAGACATTTCAATGGTGCCTGCTCTCAACTGGCTGGGACATTTCGTCGGCGAGTTAGTTGGGTAAGTGGTATTGTGGTCCGCCTCTTGGATTCGTTTTGGTGGTTTGGTGTGGTTTGGTTTAACGCAACGTGATGGTAGTTGTGGGTGGATATGATTTATAAAAGGAATAATTTTTATTGTTAATCTTATTGTTGGTGGTGTTGTTGGTGTTATTATTTTTATCATCATCATCATTATTATTATTATCATTATTATTATTATCATTATTATTATTATTATCATCATCATTATTGTTGTTGTTGTTGTTGTTGTTGTTCTTGTTAAGGCGGCGAGCTGGCAGAATCGTTAGCACGCCTGGCGAAATGCTTAGCGGTATTTCGTCTGCCGTTACGTTCTGAGTTCAAATTCCGCCGAGGTCGACTTTGCCTTTCATCCTTTCGGGGTCGATAAATTAAGTACCAGTTACGCACTGGGGTCGATGTAATCAACTTAATCCGTTCGTCTGTTCTTGTTTGTTCCCTCTATGTTTAGCCCCTTGTGGGCAATAACGAAATAGGTATTTCGTCTGTCTTTACGTTCTGGGTTCAAATACCGCCGAGGTCGACTTTGCCTTTCATCCTTCCGGGTTCGATAAATTAAGTACCAGTGAAAGACTACTCCCCTCTCCCCACATTCGAGGCCTTGTACCTCCAGTAGAAGGGGTTCTTCTTCTTCTTCTTCTTCTTCTTCTTCTTCTTCTTCTTCTTCTTCTTCTTCTTCTTCTTCTTCTTCTTCTTCTTCTTCTTCTTCTTCTTGTTACAGTGGCGAGGTGGCATGCCAGGCGAAATGCTTAGCTGTATTTCCTCTGCTGCAACGTTCGGAGTTCAAATTCCGCCGAGGTCAACTTTCCCTTTCATCCTTTCGGGGTCGATGAATTAAGTACCAGTGAAACGCTGGGGCCGACGAAACCGACTATCTCCCTCCTCAAAATTTCAGGCCTTGTATCTATAGAAGAAAGGATTATTGTTGCTGTTGTTCTCGTTCTTGTTGTTGTTAAGGCGGCGAGCTGGCAGAATCGTTAGCACGCCAGGCTTAGCGGTCTTTCGTCTGTCGCTGCATTCTGAGTTCAAACTTCGCCGAAGTCAACTTTTCCCCTCATCCTTTCAGGTTCGATGAAATAAGTACCAGTTACGTATTGGGGTCGATGTAATCTACTAACCCTCATCCCCACAAATTCCAGACCTTGTGCCGATAGTAGAAAGGATTATTGTTGTTGTTGTTTGTGTTGTTAAGGCGGCGAGCGGGCAGAAACGTTAGCATGCTGAGTGAAATGCTTAACGGTATTTCGTCCATCTTCACGTTCAGAGTTCAAATCCCGTCGAGGTAGACTTGGCCAGTCATCCTTTCGGGGTCGATAACATGAGTACCAGTAGAGCAGTGGAGTCGATGTAATCGAGTAATCCCCTACGTACAACGGCTTTCGTTTCTTCGTGCTTTAGAACTCGCGATTTTTATCGGATGATATGATATTTGTATTTCACCACTTTTAATTTGCTCGCTGCCTCTTCGTTTAAACTATTCTTCTCTGTTGTTCCTTCTTTGTTAAACCATATGGATTCGGTAATCACAGTCTTTAGAGAGCTCACAAATCGTTCTTGACGTTCACACCTCTAAGCTACCACCTAACCAATTAGTTAATGCGGTAATGCCCGCGAGGGACAAGAAGTTCAACTTCCATTGTGTTCTGTTTGGGTCAACCATATAGATGACAAATTTACCATTTGTGTCGTGGATTGAACTGTGAATACCTTACATTATTATTGTCCATTAATCTAACAAATACCCAAATTAAATCGATTTTGGATGGTTTGGTGTGGTTGCTTTATATTTATACTTGTGAATTTACGAAATCCTTTCTGTATCCATTAGAGGGTTGCAACTGACAGAGAAAGTTCGTGAAACTTTTACACCATCCTTTCCTATCGGCTGGCCCTACACAATCCAAGCGTACGCCGAAAATGTCAATTCACTCTCTGATTAACACTGCCTTCTACCATAGCTGTCATATTTTTAAAAGAGGCATATTTTTATAAGAGACACTGTATACTGTGCCGAAGCATACACACACATATGTATATATACATACACACACATATGTATATTTATATGTATATATAAACATATAGAATAAGAAATTTTAGTGGAAATGATACTTCATGTATACATATATATATATGTGTGTGTGTGTGTGTGTGTATGTGCGTGTGTGTGTGTGTGTACGTGTGTGTTTGTATGTGAGTTCATATATATTTGTGCAGCTCAAATGATGATTGTCTATTCCCACCGAGTTTACATACATAATACAAACATACATGCACGCACACACACACACACGCACACAGAAAGAAGTATAGCGCACAATAAAACATTGTTATTGTATTGGTGTGGTACATGTGGTGTGTTTCCTTGTATGTGTGTTACGTATGTATGCATATGTTTACGTAAATATACGTATATTTGCGTGGGTGCGTGCGTGTTTGTGTGTGTATGTGTGAATGTGTGTGTGTGTGTGTGTGTGTGTGTGTGCGCGCGAAGTATTATTTTGCTTCTATTGTCCTGTATCGCTAAACACGACAGCTTGTTACTGATAACGAGTACACGAGTACATGTGAGTACATGTGTTTTTACAACCTCAGCGTCTATCAGCGCAGACATGTTTAGGCTGGCCTGTCCAGCGCATTGTCTACATCATCGCCACCACGACCACCACCGCCTCCCAACGCCCCTATTACTACAACTACGACGACGGTGACGAACCAAAACCACCGCCACTGCCACCACCATAACCACCACTACCACGTCGCCACTAACACCGCCGCCGCCACCACCACCACCACCACCACCACAACCACCACCACCACCACCGCCGCTGTCGCCGCTGCCGCCGCTGTCGCCGCTGCCGCCGCCGCCGCCGCTGCCGCCGCCGCTGCCGCTGCCGCCGCCGCCGCCACCAAAACCACCACCACCAACACCACCACCCTCGCCACCACCACCACCACCACCACCACCACCACCACCACTTCCACCACCCTCGCCACCATCCTCGCCACCACCACCACCAAAACCACCACCACCACCACCACCACCACCACCACCACCACCACCACCACCACCACTTCCACCACCCTCGCCACCACCCTCGCCACCACCACCACCAAAACCACCACCACCACCACCACCACCACCACCACCACCGCCGCCGCCGCCACCACCACCGCCGCCGCCGCCGCCGCCGCAGTCGCCACCACCACCACCACCACCACCACCACCACCACCCTCGCCACCACCACCACCACCACCACCACCACCACCACTTCCACCGCCACCACCACCACCACCAACACCACCACCACCACTTCTGGTACTACCACAACTACTACCACGTTTGGCTCCTGGTGGTAGTCATATGAGCAGTGAATAAGCAGCGGCAGTTGTGTAGATGGTGGAAGTGCCGGTGGAGTAATGCGGCTGCAGTGGCGGAGGCGACGGCAGTGGTGGTGGTCCTCTTGGTAGACAAGGTATGGGTGGTCATGATGGTGGAAGAGGTGTTGATGGTAGGTGTGGTAGCGGTGTTGATAGTTGCAATGGTCGATGGCTGCTGTGGCCTGTTGTGGTTTTAAGATGGTGGTGGTGGTGGTGATGATGGCGGTTGTGGTTGTGATGGTGGACGTTGCGTTGGTGGTTATAGAGTGGTAGTAGCGGACGGACGCTTTGGTGACGAGCGGCCATAACACTAATGGCGATCGTGGATAAGTTGTTATTGCTTGCCGTGGTAGTTTTGCAAGGTTGCAGAAGCATCAATCGATGACAATTTAAAATCAACAAGACCCGGAAGGGGAAGGCTTTCGCTTAAGGAAACATATGACACGTTGCAGAAAAATCCGAAAGGATGCTGCAAGAAAGCAAGGAATCAAATGGAAAGAAGCACGAAAAAAGTGCTCAGAGTCTAGAACAGAGAAGAAAAGTCATCAGCGACGGCCTATGATCCATAAGAAGCGAAGGGCTTAAGTAAATAAGAGCCTTTAAAAAAAATGCTCCCTTTTAAAGCCTTGCCAGGCTCATTGGCCCGGTTTCCCGGTTTCAATGGCGTATGTGACACCCAGCTGAACGCCAGTCCATCGCAGCGTTACTCATTTTTAACAGCTGAGTGAACTGGAGCAACGTGAAATGAAGTGTTTTGCTCAAGAACGCAACGCGTCGCCCGGTCCAGGAATCGAAACCACAATCTTACGATCATAGTGCTGACACCCTAACCACTAAGCCACGCGCCTCCACAAATAAGGGCAATAAGGCAGCTTATTACCCAGAAACAGCATCAGCAATGCAAAGCTATTGAAGCAATTCATTGTGAGCTTGTTTCCTCCAGAGACACTGAAGTTGTTAAGCTTGCTGATGATATCGAGGACTCGCCTGATAATGACTCGGTCTCTTCTCTGTTCTATCAGACCTCTACGGGTTGGCAGCAAGGGCTAGTAGAACATCGCAGTCCTACTAGCTCAAAGTGAAATGTCATTCCGTGTACGTGTCTTACCCCAGCGAAGACCTCAGTAAAATGTAAGCACGACAAACCTAATATAATGATTTGGGATAGAGAAGGGAAACTCTGCACAGTTGTGGAAATTAGCTGCCCAGCGGATGTTAACATAGAGCTGAAGATTACTGAAAAAGAGAACACTCATTCTGAACTATTTAGAAATCTACAGTTGCTCTATCCAGATTACAAGTTCCGGTTTATACCTATAATTATTGGTGCCCTGGGATGTGTAACACACTGCCTAAATACCACTCTTGAGTAATTAGGCTTTTCAGAACCAGAAAGGAGAAAGCTAATTCGAAGACTACAGCTCCAACCCATCACTGGAACTGTAAAAATTTGTAAAACTTTCCAGAAGTTTATCATTTAAATACATATGAGCATGTCTAGATATGCAACTATATGCATGAGAATACACGCATAAAAGCATACATACATACATTCATACATACATATATACGTACATACATACATACAAACAAAATACCCTGTTGTTGATGTTGAAATTCCAATGAAGGAACCGCAGATCTTCGTTAGAAAACGATTCTTTCTCAATTGGCAAGAAATCTTGAAATAAACTGGATAATGACATACATACATACATACATACATACATACATACATACATACATACAATATTGAACATCACAGCCTCTCCTTCATTAAAATCGCTAGATTCCAATGCATATCAATATTATAATATTAATTTAATCCACATTTTAAAATGAGTTATACAAGGGGAAAGGCAGGTAAATTTTTCGCTGGACAAGACCCAATGACGTATATATATGCATAAATATATATACATGCGTGTATGTATACATGTAAATATATATTTATGTGCATATATATATATACATACATTATATATTTATATATATATTCAATATATATACGTATGATATATATATATATATATATATATATATATATATATATATATATATATATATATATAATCACATGAGTGTATGTTAGTCTGTATGTGCGTGTGTTAGTCTGCGTGTGTGCGTGTGCGTGTATGTATAAGTGTCTGTGTGTCTGTATGTGTATTTGTATATGAACGTGTTTGTGTGCTTCTCTGTAGGTGTGTCAAAAATCGAAAGAGGTAAATAAACTCTTAAGAATCATTCTTAAGGAACGATAAGCGCTAATCTCATTAATCCGCGGGATTAAAATTGGAAATGTTTCAGACACTCTGTGATAACTTATCTCGAGTAAAAGACGGCACGTGGCTGATTAAAATATCTTAATAACAGAAACAAAAATATCTTTTTTCGTTTCGAAAATATGTTTTTTTATTATATTATATTATATTTCATTATTTTTTTTGCATATTTATTTTATTAATTTTAATGATTATTACTATGAACCCTTATTATTCTTCAACGTATCCATGTCTTATCTTGTTGTTGTTAGTGATGCTGATGATGATGGTCGTGGTAGTAGTGGTGATGACGGTGGTATTGTGGTATAGCTGTTGTTGTTTGTTGTTGTTTGTCGTAGTTGAGGTGCTGTAGGTGGTTTTGATGATGATGATGATGTTATTGTTGCTGTTGTTGATGATGATGATGATGATTTTGATAAAGATGGTATCAGTGGTTATGCTAAGACTGATGGTGGTGGTGGTAGTGGTGGTAATATAGGTCGTCGTGGTGTACGTGGTAGTGGTGGTAGTCGCAGTGGAAGTGATGTACATGATAGAAAAGCTAATGATGCTGGCAGTGCTTGTGGAGATGTTGATGATAATGATTATGATGATAATGGCAGTGGTGGTGGTGGTGGTGGTGGTGGCGGTGGTGGTGGTGGTGGTCGTCGTCGTAGTAGTAGTGGCTGTATAGGTTTCGGTGGTGTTAGTGATGTGGTCATGATTGTGAAGAGGGTGATGATGACGACATCGACAACAAGGTCGACAACCAAGATTATAATGACGATGGTGATGGTAATGGTACTGATAGCCATGTTGATGATGATGAGAATGATAAATGTTGTTGTTGTTGATGATGATGATGATGATGAGGAGGAGGAGGAGGAGGATAATGACGACGACGACGATGCTATGTTTAAGAGCAGGTTAATGAACCCTTGTATGCAAATATGGTAGAGTGTTTGCCGATAAAGCTTTTGATAACAATCTATATACCAGGCTGTTTATGCACACAAAGACATTTACATATATGCGTATGCATAAATTATTTCCATATCTGTATAATTCTCGGCGCTTCTGTAAAAAACAAACTTTGTTTACATATATCATAATTTGAATTTCACAAACAACAACAATAAAAAGCTAAATTTGTAAGTTCAAAAATTGCAGAAAAATTTGTCAGTGGACAGTTTAGCTTAATGGTAAAGCACTTGACCGGTAATCACAGAGATGTAAGTTCGAGTCTCATGGCTGGCCGCTGACAAATTTCAGCATTATTCTGTGTTTGAGAATAAATTTACTTCCATATCTGTATATATATGTGTATGTCGTGGAATTATAAATCTGTTCTATGCAAAAGATTTACTCCTTGACAGAATAATATGAACAAAGAAAGCGCTTCAAGAACACATTCAATGCTTCACTGAAGAGTTTTGAGATCAACCTCGACATCTGGGCAACTCAGTCACAAGACCGTACTGCCAGGCTAAGATACACCAACTGAGTAACCGTCTAGTACAGACAGAACAGGATTGCAGGGGCACTACGGAAACGCGAACTACACAAGGCCAAATCCAGTCCGTGTTTTCAGTCTCAAATGACCACCAGTTCTTGACTTGCGGAGGAGCCTTCTGACTATGCATCGGACTGATTGACCGTAGCCGGATACACCCGTTCACCATCTTCTTCTTCGAGGTGATGCTCTTGGTCAGCGTTAACCACGACGGATAAACTAATGATAAGGTTTGATAGTAAGAAACAAATGACATGGTTGAGGTAACCACAAAATCTTTTTTTGATCAAGTTGTCAGTTTTAGGATAAGAGGATACGTTGTAAAATCTGATTACACTGCATGGGAAAAGCAAAAAAATGTTTACGGATTTCATCATAACTCTACTGGATCGCATTTGGCCGTGAGGTTAATAATTCTCAAGTAACAAGGGGGAAAGATAACTTTTGTTAGTTCTCACTTAAGTTTTGTAAATATACATAAAAGTAACCTGTTAATGCATTCGTATCTATACAGATATATACATACACACATAAGCACAAACACAGACTCCTATATGAATGTATATTATGTATATATGTACCGTCATCTGGTCGAGCTCTCTCGGACGTTTTTAATTCGCACGCGCCATCCACCTCGGTCCGGCTTTAGTTGAGGAGCGTCTTCGTGGGGTGTGGGGAGGGCATGCAGTGTCTCTGTTGAGCTGATCTACATACGTTGTGTTCGGGCGATAACTTCAAGTACGGCGGCCATGCTTATAAATATATATGCAAATGCACACATGTAGACACACACACACACATACATACATTTACATATATACCAACATACATATATACATACATACATGCATATATACATGTATATATATATATATATATATATATATATATATATATATATATATATAAGCAATGTTAAATCTCTGAACGAGGTGTTAACAGTAACTGCACGATAAAGTGAAGTATATTTGCCATTTAAATGTGGCTGACCCCTAAGGGTGGATGTTACTGTTGCTTTTAGCCCCAGGAGAACATCTCCTCCAGCTGGCTTATCGACACATATCTGTGTCCTGTCTATTTTTGCCAAGGGAAGTTATCCTTCCCATCTTGATCTGCGATACGTACGGACCCGAGTTTCAGGGTTATTTCCCTTCTTCAGCGTACGATAATCGCCGACCTTCGATGAGAATGACAATCCCTTGGCAATATATAAGTCTTTTTCCAGTGAAGTTATTCACTGATATCGAAAAAGTGAAAACAAGCAATGTTAAATCTCTGAACGAGGTGTTAACAGTAACTGCACGATAAAGTGAAGTATATTTGCCATTTAAATGTGGCTGACCCCTAAGGGTGGATGTTACTGTTGCTTTTAGCCCCAGGAGAACATCTCCTCCAGCTGGCTTATCGACACATATCTGTGTCCTGTCTATTTTTGCCAAGGGAAGTTATCCTTCCCATCTT